>NC_133343.1:43412306-43609701 GCF_030506205.2 Paramisgurnus dabryanus | reverse complement strand
TCTCTGTTCCAGAGAAAGCTCTCCTTAGTGAAAGTGAGTGCTGTAAGAATTTTAGCAATCTGACCAAAATTTCTGATGAATCGCCGATAGAAATTAGCAAAACCCAGAAATTTTTGCATCTCCTTACGAGAGTCGGGGATTGGCCACTCAGCGACCGCTTTGATCTTGGCAGGATCAGGACTAATCTACCCTACGGCAATGACAAAACCCAGGAACGAAACCGACTTCCTATGAAACTCGCACTTCTCCGCCTTAACAATTAACTGATTCTCTAGTAGGCGTCGTAAAACTCTGCGAACATGCTGAGTGTATGGCTGCATAGAGGGGGAAAAGATGAGAATGTCATCCAGGTACACAAAGACAAACTTATTAATCATGTCTCTCAGCACGTCATTAACACTCTGGGTCGACTGCGGCGCCGCAAACTCTTTATTTTTCAGTCACTCTGCAAAGAGACTTAGATTGCTCTGCTGATTTATACATCATTTAAAACGTTAAAGTGTCTAGTTTTTTTCTGTCCAGTCCCAATAAAAACAGAATGTTGTGCTTTTCGCAAAATTAAGAAAATAAACCTGATGCGCGTTTTGTTCTATCTCCCTCAGTGAAGTTCTTTCAGAAAAACGTCAGAAAAATTCACTGTAAATTAATGAATACTTGTCATAGAAACAAAAGATAAATGTCTCCATCAGGAGTGGAGAACCCTGGGTCCTGGAGGGCCACTGTCCTGCATAGTTTAGTTCCAACCCTAATCAAACACACCTGAATTTCATTTCCAAGTGATCCTGAAGACTTTAATTTGATTTTCAGGTGTGTTTAATTAGGGTTGGAACAAACTCTGCAGGACAGTGGTCCTCCAGGACCAGGGTTCCCCACCCCTGGTCTACATAATGCTTGAAATGTTTGCTTTTAAATGATGTAAGTGAGATCTAAAACAGATATTGTCATTCGGTGTAAACTGTATGAGAAGGAGGAGAGGTACCGTCTTTCTCCTGTTACCTGTTTCATCCGAGTGCAACAAACATGACATCTAAATCCTTATTTACTTGCGTATGTGTGTAAGTATCTCCAGACGCAAGTGTTTTCTTTGTCTTTCCATCAAACATTTCAAGCGACGGGAACGCACATACACAAACATGCGAGTCAGGAAATTTGACGCGCTTTTTGGTATTCTTATAAAATACGCGATTGCAAACAGTACAATCCTTATTTAGTTGCGTCTAAGCATATATCTCCGCACAAGCAAGTTTATTTAACACAGGATCACTCGCATGTGCACACATTCTGCTTTCATGATCAACACGTGAGGGAGTAATGACAGTGGCGGCTGTAAACAAACATTGATAAGTTTATCACGCTTGTCCCTTGTTGTGTTTCTACTATAATGATTACAAAAACACAAACAAGAGTCCAGACAACGATAGGCTGTTCTTCATTTGAGCTTTTTACTGCACAAAAGTAAACCTCTCGCTGGCCAACCAAACACTAACCCTTTACCATGTTTACTATGGTTTTTAAAGGTATACTTGTGAAATGAATAGAAAATATTTCTATATATATATATATATATATATATATATACCAGACATGGGGACTTGTGACTTGGTGACTTGGACTCGAGTCGACTTCTGGCAGCATGTTTGAGAGAGAGAGAGAGAGAGAGAGAGAGAGAGGGGAGAAATGTAACAAAGTTTAATGTTGTACGTAAACTGTGTTTTTGAGAGAAAGGGAGGTGTTCAGAGAGGGGTCTGTTGGATGTTAAGCTGTTATTTGTTTTACAGTATGGACTCAATGTGGAAAATTTCAAACACGGTTGGCAGAAGTGGAAAATAAATAATTTATGAAGTTACAATTTTGTTTGATTCCATGATGTATTTTATTGAACATGAGTATTTACAATGCAAATCCAAATTATTGTAATTTACTGATAGTTACTTACTGTATATCTTGTCGCTTTATTAAGATCAGATTCTGCAGGTAAAATTACAATAATAAGGTGACTTGACTTGGACTTGACCTACTACATTACTTGACTTGACTTGACTTGACATAGCCTGTGACTCGACTTGACTTGACTTGCCCAAGAAAAAAAATACTTGGGACTTACTTGAGACTTGAAGGTTCAGACTTGAGACTTACTTGAGACTTGCACATGTGTGACTTGGTCCCATCTCTGATATATACATATACATACATATATTTAATGTTTGTGTGTGTGTGTTCCCTACTGAAAAATCCAGCTAAGACCAGCATAAGCTAGTGAGCTGGTTTTAGCTGGTCTCCAGCTTGGTTTTAGCTGATTTTGCTGGTGTAGCAAGCTGGTCTAGCTGTTTTTTGATCACTTTTTAAGCTGGTCTAGCTGGACTTAGCTGGTCAGGGTGGAAGACCAGCTGGCCCACCAGCTTGACCAGCTTTGTCAGGCTGGGAGGACCAGCGTAAACCAGCTAAAACCAGCTATCAGCTTTTGCTGGTCTTAGCTGGATTTTTCAGTAGGGTTTACATTCTATTTAAAATGTTTGATTTAAAAGTAAACCTTATCATGGTTTTACTACAGAGAAAGTTACATTCCTGTTGAACATTCCTACAAGGCTCATTATGTGGCTCATTATGCAACTCTTTTGTTCTCCAGCTGTCAATCACAGATTATTCAGGAGCTTTCCCGCCTCCACGCATACGGCCTTTCCCAAGCAAAAGTGTCTTAGAAATTGTAATTCAATATATTGTTTTATCTGAATGAGTAGGCAAAATGATTTTCACATCATTTTGAAGAAAAAACACTAGACTTCTAGATCCTGTTTTAAAAAGTTTTGGGAAAACATGTTTAGAATGAGTTTTGTGGACTTATATCAGTGACTTAAAACATTAGATTTTTCAAAAATCACGCATTAACATTTTTCTCTTAAAAATACAAACATGTACATACATGTTGATCATATAATATTGTAGCCCAGTTTGTGCTGAACACAGTGTTATGAGACTTTTGCCATTAATATGTTAATGAACTGAAAAAAGCACAAATGTCAGTGCATGTCAAAACTTCCCCAGGACACTAAAAACCCCTTAGACCCCAGAGGGTTAACCAGAGCCTGGAAGACGAACGGAGCGTTTGTTAGCCCGAATGGTAAAACGGAGTATTCAAAATGTCCGGAAGGTGTATTAAACGCCGTCTTCCATTTATCTAATGTCCAGGTTTGCCACAATATAGGCAGAGTCCGTTGAGCAACCTCCGCTCCCTCTCCATAGAATTCAGTTTCATCCTTGCTAGCTGCATAGGCTCACTCAGCACAGGGAGGGAGACAGATGGAGGATGAGAGGATGACTCGACCACCTCGTCCAGGAGAATGTGGTGACGTAATGAGCGGCGATGACGACGGTGCAGTAGAGGCTTCTCAACGCACAGAGCGAGCTCGACTAGAGAATCGAGAGAGCGTGGAAGATCGTGAGTGGCAATCTCGTCTTGAATCTTGTCTCTAAGCCCCTCTAAAAACTGAGCACAAAGAGATGCCTCATTCCACCCACACACAGCCGCCGTCTGGAACTGAATGGAATAATCCGTCACGGTGTGACTCCCCTGAACCAGACGGACCAGGTGTGCTGCGGCCGCTTCCCCCTGCGCCGAGTGATCGAAGAGCTTTAACATCTCCTTCCGAAAATCATCAAAGGACAGGCAAAAAGGAGCTCGAGCATCCCAGACCACTGTGGCCCATTCCCTCGCCCTACCGGTCAGCAAGGCAATAACATATTCCACTCGTGTTTCCTCAGGTTGAAGAGAAAAAATTATGGAACACTGTGACAGAAATCACCGGCAGGCATTTGGATCTCCGTCATAGGTGGGCGGGTTGGTAACATGGGGCTCAGGATCAGACGAGCAGCGAGGATCGGAAGCCTCCAGCCGCATGCGCTCGAGCTGGACGTTGAGATCGGAGACCCGAGCGGTGAGGCGTTCCACCTGAGAGTCCTGCTGTCCCAATCAGGCCCCTTGTTGTGCCAGAGCAGCGCGTACATTGTCAACATCCGCTGGATCCATCAGTGGCGAGTTCGTCTGTCAGGAAATGTATATAAAAATACACACAGGCAAGGATCCAGTTGCAGATGAAACAATAACTAAATAAAGGATTAAATAACGGACAGAGAAAACCACTGGGCTGAGCCAGGGAGAGATAAAGTCAATAGCAAACACTGGAGATCACAACCGCCATGCCAGTCAGGGAGAGACAACCACCGGAGGGCCTCGGGGAAGATGAGCAGGATCGGCGATGAAGGCCGACAGGCACAACTGGAAAGTGACCACTGACAACCTCGGAGCAGCTGGACGATGGAAACCACCGAACTGGGTCGGGGAGAGATGAGGAGACAAATCGGCAATTAAGGCCGACAAAAACAGCTGGGCAGCGGTCACAACCCGTCTCATTGCAGCTGGACAGCGGTCACAACCAGAACTCTGGGTTGCTGGACAGCAGTCACAACCAGAACTCAGTGCTGCTGGACAGCGGCAGGGCAGATGGCGAGAGATCAGAAATCCGTAGCAGAGGGGAGCGGAGGTGCTGTAATCCTATAAAGGAGATGGCAGAGCAGAGACAGTAGGGGTGGAACGGTACCCAGAAGTCACGGTTCGGTTCGAACCTTGGTTCAGACGTCATGGTTCGGTTTAATTTCCGTAAAATGAAGGGAAAAGCAAAACAAAAATGCAGAAGGCAAATTTTTTTAGTACTTAAGATAATCTTAACTCATTCACCGCCTGCCTTTTTGAGAAAAGTTGCCCACCTGCATTTTTGTGATTTTAACAAAAGTTTCACAAAATTCCTTGCAGGAAAAATTATCTTCTATAAATATATAAACATACAAATTATATCCAAATAAAGAACACACCTTCTGTTTTCAAACAAACAATAAACAAACAAACAAACAAAATGGGGAAAAAACGTTTCATTATATATTTACTTTTTCCACTTAATTTAACCACTGAAATATGGATATTTCTCTTCCAAAAATACAACATTTTGAGCAAAAAGCTTAAAAAATTGCGTTTTTGTTAAGGAATTTATGTTAGAGATCAGACTCAGAATGACTATCAAACATAAAGGCAGTTAAAATAAATCATTAAATCTTTTTAACTTCCGTTTTTGATAAATTCGGTTTGGCGCCATCTAGTGGATAAAAGCGGTATTACACTTTCACTTTGAAATTCGTCCAGAAAGGCATATTTATTAGTTAAATATTAACTCATTAAAAACATAGGTGTCCTTATCGGTGTTATTGTAAGATGTCATGAATATGAACTGAAATGCATTTAACATACTTTCTCGTATTAAAATTTTTTATAAACTTGTACTCATCTTTCATACAAAGATGGGTTTCAAATGTATTACAAGTTACCTAAATACATTTTTAAATTACATTTTAGCACATTTATTTCATATAAATGTACTTAAGAACAAAAAAAATTTAGGCTTCTAGGATGCATTAATAGGTGTGTATGACTTCATGAGGCGCTGCAAGAAATGACAAGTGGATGACGTCAGAGTAACGCGAGAGCGATTTGAAATCAGCCTATGCAAAATTTCTTGCGGTACTCTGATGCTGATGGCGCTGCGTAAAGTTGAGCACATTTAAAAAACTGAAAGGAGCTGAACTCGACAGAACTGCCCTGCGTATGCATGCACTTCGCCCATTAATTGTATATTAGCAGGACAATTTATCTCCTACTTCTCAGCGTGAGAAATACAAGCTGTGGCGTGTGAACTGACTGAAATGCGTGTGTCTCATGGTGGATGCTTGAGACTTTAGAGCCCCGATTAGATGTACTTTCAATTCAATTCAATTCAATTTTATTTATTTAGCGCTTTTCACAAAAGTCAATTGTTTCAAAGCAGCTTTAAATAAATTGAAGCAGTGAAAAACACAGAAAAACGACAGATAGCACAACAAAATACATGATAGCATAAGCAGTTAAATTTGCTGCGGCTATGACTCAATATTATAAGCGAACGTATTACTAAAGTAATGTCTAGAAGAGGAAGCTAAGTAAAGCCCAAAAAGGCTGCCTCCCCGGGGTGAAAACCTCCCTAGGAGAAAAAAAACCCAGGCTTTTATCCGAGGAAAAATAAGTTCTAGGAGGGAAAAACCCTTGGGAGAACGGATAAGGAGATTTAGCGGAGATTAAGCGGGTTCTGCCGGTGATCGTTGGTCAGGCATCAGCTGGGCGTCACGTTGAAGGACGGCCAGTAGATCAGAGGTGTGCCGACTTTCACATCTACCGGGACTGGGTCTGTTTGGCTCGTTGTCCTCGGGGTCAAGGACAAGACAGGGAGAGAAAAACTACATCGTATTAGCGTAGCGGCCGTTCATATGTATTGAAGTGTCACACAGTGATGTGGTTTAACTCAGCTTAGTTCCAGACAGACTAACTATTGCGGCATAATTATATTATCCACAGTTGAGGATTTAGCAAATTGGGGGCCCAATGCGAAGGTATATATGGTAAATAAGGGTCACCTTCCAATCTTTAAGAGAAAATGAAACCTGACGACCCGTTTTACTAAGGCCTAAAGCCCCACTGTCGTCGTTAATGCAGGTTCAGTGGCAAACGGGTGTATATTGTATACCATTTACAAGACCACGAGAAAACGCCAAACATCGCAACCTGACCATACGTGCTAACCCGTTTGACTAAGGCCGGAAGCCCCACTGTCGTCGTTAATGCAGGTTCAGTGGCAAACGGGTATGTATGGCATACTATTCACAAGACTTACGATAGCGCCAAAATCGCAACCCGACCATACGTGCCAACCCGTTTGACTAAGGCTGGAGGCCCCACTGTCGTCGTTAATGCAGGTTCAGTGGCAAACGGGTCTGTATGGCAAACTATTCACAAGACTTACGATAGCCCCAAAATCACAACCCGACCATACGTGCCAACCCGTTTGACTAAGGCCGGAAGCCCCACTGTTGTCGTTAATGCAGGTTCAGTGGCAAACGGTGGCAAACTATTTAATGCAATTAATTTTTAAGTGTTCATGCAGAAAAGGTTTTTATTTATTTATTTGGTTGGTCTGTGTTATGACCGTGAGTGCTTTGTTCCGTAAAAATAACTATTGCAAGTTAAGTACCTTTACTAGACAAATTATGCGAATGCTTTGTTGAAGAGAAAAGTGTTAAGTCTAGATTTAAAACGATCGACTGTGTCTGATTCTCGGACATCGGTTGGTAAATCATTCCAGAGCTTAGAGGCTAAGTAGGAAAAGGATCTTCCACTTTTAGACACTTTTGATAGTCTAGGGATAATCAATAGACCAGAATTTTGCGACCGTAGTGTGCGTGACGGATTGTATTCTGATAGTAATTCTCTAAGATATGAGGGTGCTAAGCCATTTAAAGCTTTGTAGGTGATAAGTGATATTTTAAATTGTATGCGATATTTAACTGGTAGCCAGTGTAAAGATGCCAGAATTGGGCTTATGTGGTCATACTTCTTAGATCGAGTAAGTACCCTTGCTGAAGCGTTTTGAACTAGCTTCCACTCACATACCCAACAACTGCTGAAAATGCCGACACACAGTCCTCGTCTTTTCCACCACTCTCTCACCTGTAGTACTGTAACTGACTGGAAAAGTGAACTTGCGATCTTAAAGAGGCCGGCGGATCCTCACCACCATTTGCCATACTTGCTGTCGCTGCTATCTGACTCACTCACTCGACCCTCAACCTGACAAAAAACTGCAGAGTGCCAGAGAATGTAGACGGGCTCTGATAGAGTGCATAGATAGGCAGAGCTCGGCTCCATACATCGCCGCCAATCAGAGCTTCAGAGCTAAAGCGGGGCTACAGATAAGCTGTCCCTAAAGAACCCGGGTATCTAACAGTAGTTCCGCATTACATTAATTATTTTGCACGCAAGTTTTTTTTTATTTTCATACTGTGTATTCTCCGTTTAAATTCATTCACCAAACCGTGACCCTCGTACCGATTCGGTCAGAAAATAAAACATGTACCGTTCCACCCCTAAGAGACAGCAGACAGAACAGGCAAAAAATAATAAAAAGACAAAAGTCAAAAAATACAGCGAAATCCAAAACAGAACAAGACTAGACACAAACTAAGGCAAAACAAACAGTGACGAACTCGCGAGGAACAATGAACAAAGGGAGAATACCAAACGAAATGGGAAGAAAATGAGGAACAGGTGAGGGACGCAGGTGTATGAAATCAGCTGTGATGAGATCGCCCTGGTGACAGACGCGCACGTGTGGAACTGTCAAAACACAAAACAAACACAAACACAGGGAAGAAAAAAGACAGAATGGTCGATCAGACCAAGATCGTGACATTAACTATCTCAGATTTTTTAAATAGTTTTTATTGTATTATACTTTTTTGGACATAAATATATATGTGATTCCTGATATTATATAAAATGTTGGTCACAGCCGTCCTTTGTGTCCTGCTTTTAAACCTTGTGGCTTTTCTGACTTCATCATAATTCTGAAACATGTCATTCTTACAATGATCTCTCCTCCTGTCATATGATCCTTACTGACAACTGAGAAAATACAAATGTTTGTTTCATAACAATGGGAGGCAAGCAAAAAAACATTTCCGCTAGTCGTGGGCAGTGACATTTGGAGTCCACTCTAATCTAATCAGAAATAGTTTTTCATCTTTATAACTTTAAATAAGTAAATATTAGTAAAATATTAATAGTCTGACATCGACACTGCTTCCTTTTTAAAAGCAGATGCAAATATTTAATTTATATAGAGTCAATAAGTCAGTTCATCCTCTTCAGGCCTCAATCGTATCAAAAGGGTATTTGTATAAGGCAGAAATGTTCTTTCCTCCTCAGGCTGGAAAAGCCATGATGCTGTCTCATATTTACCACTTGGACCCACGCAGAGGTGACAGAGGAGCAAGGCCACATCCCACCTGACCAGCTGCCAAACAGATTAAAGAGGGCTGAAAATGTGTAGATTGCCACAAGAAAAAATAATAACGCTGACATGGCCTTCCTTTTATGACAGCAACAAAACATTCCTTGGAGACCAATCTCTTTATCATTTCAGAAAGAATGACAGATAAAATACTTTCAATGGCAAGGAATTCTAACATTTATAGGGCTGAGGTGGCTCGGACAAAGCAGCATTATCACTAAGGCCACAAATGTCTTGGTCAGATGTGGCAGGGTTTTCATTTGCCATTGTGACAGATAAATTTAATCTGTGACCCTTTCGTTACGGCAGCAAAATGAATGGTTAAAGCTGACAGTGACATATACACACAAGATGTTCTGTCCAGTGAGATTTACATAAAGATCTAATCATGAAGGCACCGTAAAGATGTGTTAACCCAGATAGCACATGTACGTCGCGGAGATGTCTGCGCGATGTCTTCTTTTTCGTCTGGAAGAAGTATTATATAGGGCGTTTGCTCATCTGGAAGGCGTCGCCGAGACGTCCGACCCAGCTGTTTGCAAGACACCCAGCAGATCTTTACAAGATGTATGTTATTTAGAACGATGGCGAGCCGCCGTTTCCCAGATCTTTACAAGATGTTAGAATGGCAAGCCGCTCTTTCACAGATCTTTAGAAGAGCTTTAAAAGATGCCGAGCCGCTCTTTCCCAGATCTTTAGAAGAGCTTAGAAAGACGGTAAGCCGCTCTTTCCCAGATGTTTATAAGATTACAAGATCCCTCATTAACAAATTGAATTGCCAAATTGCCTAAACTACAGCAAATTATTTCTACACACATCTACACATGCATGCTGTGTCATCGATATTAAGTAATTAAAACACAATTTTCAATTGATCTTAAAACAGGCAGTTGTTGATTTTATAAAACACATTTATTCAAATTAAACAATGAAAACTTTCATTCATTTATCTTTAAAGATGCATTTTACATGACAGTATGCGAAAACAACAACATATAAACATAACATATTTAAAATAATGAAAACCTTTCCGCGTCTGCTTTATTAATCTCCATTCTAGAATAAAATATTACAAAAAATTATATATATAATTTTAAAATAATATACAACACAATGTTTAAAGTAAACCAAAAATCTGAGCTAAAATTTAAATCATTTGAAGTAATGTTGTTAAATATGGAAATAACTGATCGTAACCACAAACAGCTTTATTTTGCTTTAGCGACAATCTATAGACCACCGGGCCACCATGCAGATTTCCTTAATGAAATAGCAGATTTCCTATCTGAGCTTGTAGTCACTGTAGATAAAGCTCTTATTGTTGGTGATTTTAATGTCCATGTGGACAACCCAAAAGACGCATTAGGACGTGCGTTTATAGATGTTCTAAATTCTCTCAATATTAGACAAAACGTGACAGGGCCAACGCATACTCGTAAGCACACATTAGACTTAATTCTGTCACTCGGACTCAATATTAATGACGTCGAAATATCACCTCAGAGTAATGCAGTTTCTGACCATTACCTTGTGTCATACACTGTACTTCTAGATAGGATCACTCAATCTACAACATGCTACCGACTAGCCAGAACAATAATTTCCACCACTAAAGATAGCTTTATTAGCACTCTTCCAGACCTGTCCCAAATGAAACATGTAGCAGATAACTGTGACGATCTAGATATTGAAATAGAAAACCTAAACAATGTCTGTTCTAACACATTGGATGCCGTTGCTCCCATTCGAAAAAAGAGATTCAAAGAAAAACCGCCAGCTCCATGGTATGACCATCACACAGCAGCCCTTAAAAAGGCAGCTAGAAAAATGGAAAGAAATTATAGAAGCACAAAGTTAGAAGTATGGCGCGCAGCATGGAAACAGAGTGTTAAACACTACAGACAGGCTATTAAAACCGCCAGATCTACATATCTTAGCAAGCTTATAAATGAGAATCATAATAACCCTCGTTTCCTCTTTAGCACAGTTGCGAAACTGACTAGAAACAAAGAACAAACAGAAACCAATAGTAAACTTCAACACAATAGTAACGACTTCATGAACTTCTTTTCTAACAAAATTTCGGCTATTAGGGAAAACATCGTAGCTACCCAGGCAGCCAACACTCTACCCATTAGTTCACTTAACACTAGACTACCATACGAACATCTTGATTCATTTAAACCTACTACAATAGATGAGCTCTCTAAACTAGTCACATCATCCAAATCATCGTCCTGTATATTAGACCCCGTTCCCACAAAACTACTTAAAGAAGTATTCCCTGTAGTGTCAACCCCGGTTCTAAATATCTTTAACTCATCGCTAGAAATAGGATACGTTCCAACAGCTTTCAAACTAGCAGTTATTAAACCGCTGATTAAAAAACCACAGCTTGACCAAGGAGAACTTAATAACTTTAGACCAATCTCAAATCTCCCTTTTCTTTCGAAAATATTAGAAAAGGTAGTGGCAAGCCAGTTACGCACATTCTTGACAAATAATAGTACATATGAAAAGTTCCAATCAGGATTCAGGCCCCACCATAGCACAGAGACAGCGTTGCTTAGAGTTACAAATGACCTCCTATTAACATCCGATCGTGGTGAAATCTCAATTCTTATATTACTAGACCTTAGTGCAGCATTTGACACAATAGAACACAGAATCCTACTCAATAGACTAGAAAACTATGTTGGTATCAGTGGTCAGGCGCTAGCCTGGTTTAGGTCATATCTAACCAATCGCTATCACTTTGTTTATGTAAATGAGGAAGAGTCATATCACTCCCTGGTTAAATACGGTGTACCGCAGGGATCAGTTTTAGGTCCTATCCTGTTCTCGTTGTACATGTTACCCCTAGGAGACATTATCAGGAAACATAACATAAGTTTTCACTGCTATGCGGATGATACCCAGCTTTACATCTCCTCGCATCCCAGCGAAACACACACGTTTTCTAAGCTAAAAGACTGCATTAGCGATGTTAGTGACTGGATGGCACATAACTTTCTTAAGCTCAACTCCAATAAGACAGAGGTACTTATTATTGAACCAAATCGCTACAAACATAATATGTCAGATTACAAATTGCACATAGATGGCTGTACTGTGGTGCCATCTTCCACGGTTAGGAACTTAGGTGTGATGTTCCACAGCAACTTATCCTTTGATAGTCATATCGCCAACGTCTGCCGCACAGCATTCTTCCATCTTAGAAATATCTCAAAAATACGCCATATACTGTCTACATCTGACGCAGAGAAGCTTATTCATGCTTTTATGACCTCTAGAATAGACTATTGTAACTCGCTACTCGGGGGATGCCATTCAAATCAGGTCAACAAGCTTCAGCTAGTTCAAAACGCTTCTGCAAGGGTACTTACTCGATCTAAGAAGTATGACCACATAAGCCCAATTCTGGCATCTTTACACTGGCTACCAGTTAAATATCGCATCCAATTTAAAATATCACTAATCACCTACAAAGCTTTAAATGGCTTAGCGCCCTCATATCTTAGAGAATTACTATCAGAATACAATCCATCACGCACACTACGGTCGCAAAATTCTGGCCTATTGTTTATCCCTAGACTATCAAAAGTGTCTAAAAGTGGAAGATCCTTTTCCTACTTAGCCCCTAAGCTCTGGAATGATTTACCAACCGATGTCCGAGAATCAGACACAGTCGATCATTTTAAATCTAGACTTAAAACTTTTCTCTTCAACAAAGCATTCGCATAATTTGTCTAGTAAAGGTTCTTAACTCGCAATAGTTATTTTCACGGAACAAAGCACTCACGGTCATAACACAGACCAACCAAATAAATAAATAAAAACCTTTTCTGCATGAACACTTAAAATGAATTGCATTAAATAGTTTGCCACCGTTTGCCACTGAACCTGCATTAACGACGACAGTGGGGCTTCCGGCCTTAGTCAAACGGTTTGGCACGTATGGTCGGGTTGCGATTTTGGTGCTTACGTGTGTCTTGTGAATAGTATGCCATACAGACCCGTTTGCCACTGAACCTGCATTAACGACGACAGTGGGGCCTCCAGCCTTAGTCAAACGGGTTGGTATGTATGGTCGGGTTGCGTTTTTCGCGCTTTCATGTGTCTTGTGAATAGTATGCCATACATACCCGTTTGCCACTGAACCTGCATTAACGACGACAGTGGGGCCTCCAGCCTTAGTCAAACGGGTTGGCACGTATGGTCGGGTTGCGATTTTGGCGCTATCGTAAGTCTTATGAATAGTATGCCATACAGACCCGTTTGCCACTGAACCTGCATTAACGACAACAGTGGGGCCTCCAGCCTTAGTCAAACGGGTTGGTATGTATGGTCGGGTTGCGTTTTTCGCGCTTTCATGTGTCTTGTGAATAGTATGCCATACATACCCGTTTGCCACTGAACCTGCATTAACGACGACAGTGGGGCCTCCAGCCTTAGTCAAACGGGTTGGCACGTATGGTCGGGTTGCGATTTTGGCGCTATCGTAAGTCTTATGAATAGTATGCCATACAGACCCGTTTGCCACTGAACCTGCATTAACGACGACAGTGGGGCCTCCAGCCTTAGTCAAACGGGTTGGTATGTATGGTCGGGTTGCGTTTTTCGCGCTTTCGTGTGTCTTGTGAATAGTATGCCATACAGACCCGTTTGCCACTGAACCTGCATTAACGACGACAGTGGGGCCTCCAGCCTTAGTCAAACGGGTTGGCACGTATGGTCGGGTTGCGATTTTGGCGCTATCGTAAGTCTTATGAATAGTATGCCATACAGACCCGTTTGCCACTGAACCTGCATTAACGACGACAGTGGGGCTTCCGGCCTTAGTCAAACGGGTTAACACGTATGGTCGGGTTGCGATGTTTTTGGCGTTTTCTCCTGGTCCTGTAAATGGTATACAATATAGACCCGTTTGCCACTGAACCTGCATTAACGACGACAGTGGGGCTTTAGGCCTTAGTCAAACGGGTCGTCAGGTTTCATTTTCTCTTAAAGATCGGAAGGTGACCCTTATTTACCATATATACCCTCGCATTGGGCCCCCAATTTGCTAAATCCTCAACTGTGGATAACATAATTATGCCACAATATTTAGTCTGTCTGGAACTAAGCTGAGTTAAACCACATCACTGTGTGACACTTCAATACATATGAACGGCCGCTACGCTAATACGATTTTGTTTTTCTCTCCCTGTCTCGTCCTCGACCCGAGGACGAGACAAACAGACCCAGTCCCGGTAGATGTGAAAGTCGGCACACCTCTGATCTACTGGCTGTCCTTCAACGTTATGCCCAGCTGATACCTGACCAACGATCACCGGCAGAACCGCTTAATCTCCGCTAAATCTCCATTTCCGTTCTCCCAAGGGTTTTTCCCTCCTAGGACTTATTTTTCCTCGGATAAAAGCCCGGGGTTTTTTTTCTCCTAGGGGGTTTTTCACCCCGGGGAGGCAGCCTTTTTGGGCTTTACCTAGCTTCCTCTTCTATACGTTGCTTTAGTAATACGTGCAATTATAATATTGAGTCATAGCCGCAACAAATTTAACTGCTCATGCTATCATGTATTTTGTTGTGCTATCTGTCGTTTTCTGTGCTTTTCACTGCTTCTATTTATGTAAAGCTGCTTTGAAACAATTGACTTTTGTGAAAAGCGCTATATAAATAAAATTGAATTGAATTGAAAAAAAAAAATTACCAGGAAATAATCGTGAAAGGCTGTTCTTTCTTCATAGTGTAATTAGGATCTAGAAGATAAAATTACCCGAAAGTGTTGTCATTGTTAAATAAATTACGGATGTGTGTCTTTGCGTCAAGGTTATGATTCTACATAACAACATCCGCTTGACCTCGCAATGCCAAGAAGAAGAAAGGCGTGGAACATTTGCTTAAGGTATGTAGTAATAATGCATTTAAATAATAAACTGTTTGCTGTCGGATCATTTAAATAATACCTCGAAATTGGGTTGATAACAGTTATTCATGCTTTAATATTGATATTTCGCCCACCTGTCTGACGTTAATTTATTTTGATCGTTCATGTAACTGAGTCTTGTGTAAGATTCTAGAAAGATATAGTGGCTTACTTTTTTAAAACGATCAGTATTATGGTTGATATTTGTATTGCACTTGTTAATATTTGTTTTTGCCCCCATTTTTCATTTCATGAGCTGAACTTAAATATTTTCTATGTCCCCAAAAGGCCTATTTCTCTCAAATATTATTCGCAAATCTGTCTAAATCTGTGTTAGTGTTGCGTTTATAATTGTGGTTAGTGTGTGTGTGTAAGGCTCTGTAATGATACGAAATGCGCGGAAGCAAATGCAGGTGAAATATAAACAATGTTTATTAAGAATAAACAAAGAGAGAGAGAGAGTCAATGCTGGGTCAGAAGTGTCCAGTGATGGTGGCAATGGTGGCGAGGACTACAGTGGTGAGTTGGTGTGATGTCTTGAGTGCGGCGTTGGTGGAGTGGTGAGCAGTGGTGAAGATCCAAACTGAACACAGGAACATCCACACGGAGACGACGACGACAATAGACAATCCAACTGAAAACACGTAATCCAAACAGAACGCCACAGAGAACCACACGACACAAGCGCAGACACGAAGTAATCATCTGGCACTGGAACAGAGAGTGAAGTGAGTAAATATGGAGTGGCAGTAATGATGAACAGCTGGAGCGGGACAATCAACACACAGGTGAGCGGCATCAGACTGATGAGCACATGGCAGAGCGGTGAGTGAACAAACACACACACACACACACGACACGGAGGAAACAATGCATTTTCCTACCGTGACAGTACCCCCTCCCCTAGGACGTCACCTTCCCAGCCTGCCTTACATGTATATTGTAATCATCTATAAGGCGGTGATCCAGTATGTCCCGAGCAGGAACCCACCTTCTCTCCTCCGGACCGTAACCTTCCCAATCCACCAAATACTGAAATCCGTGCCCCCTCCGTCTGGAGTCCAGAATACGGTTAACCGAATATGTGGTTTCCCCATTCCCCATTTCCCACTGGTTTAATTTTGGATACGTGGAACACGGGATGAACCCTCCTGTACGCTGGAGGAAGGCTCAGACGCACTGTTACCGGATTAATGATTTTGGTAACAGAAAACGGGCCAATAAATTTGGGAGCAAGTATGTTCGAAACGGAACGCATCGGAATATTCTGGGTAGAAAGCCACACTCTTTGACCGACGACGTAACGGGGAGGCTTCGACCGGTGGCGATCGGCCTTAGCCTTGGTGCGTGACCTTGCCTGGAGCAGAGCTCTACGAGCTCTGGTCCAGGTACGGTGGCACCTCTGGACTAGTGCGTGTGCGGAGGGGACCGACACCTCGGATTCAGTACTGACAAAATTAGGTGGTTGGTACCCTAAGCTACACTTAAAAGGAGACATGCCCGTAGATGACACTGGCAGAGAATTGTGTGCGTACTCCACAGTTGAGACTTGCTGACACCAGGACGAAGGATTCTTGGAAGCCAAACATCGCAACACCCTTTCGACGTCCTGATTGGCTCGTTCGGTTTGACCATTGCTCTGAGGATGGAACCCAGATGAAAGACTAACAGTCGCTCCCAGTAATTTACAAAACTCTCGCCAAAATTTGGACACAAATTGGGGACCCCTGTCAGAGACCACGTTTGTCAGGAGGCCATGTATACGGAAGCCTGGTCAATGACAGCTACCGCTGTTTCCTTGGCTGACGGTAATTTGGGCAAGGGAATGAAATGAGTCGCCTTCGAGAACCGGTCCACTACGGTTAAAATCACTGTATTACCCTTAGAGGGTGGGAGGGCGGTAATGAAATCTAGCGAGATATGGGACCAGGGTCTCGAAGGGACTGACAGTGGTAGTAGTAACCCATCAGGAGGTCGATTGGAAGTCTTACCAGTGGCGCAAACCGAACAAGCCAAGACGAAGTCGTGGACGTCACGAGCCATACCAGGCCACCAAAATCGTTGCTTAACTAGGAACCTAGTTCTACTAACCCCTGGGTGACAAGCAACACTGGAGGAATGACCCCATTGAAGAACGTCTGACCGTAACTTCTCCGGCACAAACAATCGGTTTGGTGGGCAGCGAGCCGGGGGCGTTACCCCTTCTAAGGCTGTTAAAACCTTCGATTCGACCTCCCATCTGAGCGCGGAGATAATGATGGTCTCCGGTAAAGTGTGCTCGGGAGTAGCAACGCGATCAGAACGCTCAAAAAGACGGGATAAAGCATCGGGTTTGATGTTTTTGGAACCCGGCCGGTAAGAGAGTGTAAAATCGAAACGACCGAAAAAAAGAGCCCACCAAGCCTGCCTGGAGTTAAGTCTTTTGGCAGTTCTAATGTATTCGAGATTCTTATGGTCCGTCCATACAATGAAAGGTACCCCTGACCCTTCAAGCCAATGACGCCATTCCTCCAGTGCTAGTTTGACTGCTAACAACTCTCAATTGCCAATGTCATAGTTAACTTCCGCAGGAGATAAACGATGAGAATAATACGGGCAAGGATGAATCTTTCCGTCTGAGGATGCGCGCTGGGAAAGCACTGCTCCTACCCCCACCTCTGATGCATCGACCCCCACTATGAATTGTAGGGGTTGAACGACTTCAAATTATTTAAAGTCGACTGTTATGACATCAAAGTCGAGTCAACGTCGACTAGTCGTTGATGTTAATCATACAAAACACAAGAGATGGGACTGCTTTGAAACATGCCACAATTTATTAGCAGAACATTAACTCTTTCCCCGCCATTGACGAGATATCTCGTCAATTAAGAGAAAACGCTTCCCCGCCAATGACGAGATTTTCCGTCTTTCCGCAATACCGCTATTATCCACCAGGTGGCGCCCTTCCGCAACTTTTTAAAACCGGAAGTATTGCCCTATGGCAAGCTGCTGCATGTCCGTGTCTGTTTTAAAGATCGCTCTGAATGGGATCTCTTTGAAAAGTCCGTCATAAAAATGGAATTATCTCTGCTTTTTGCTCAAAATATGGTGTTTTTGCAAAAACCTACCCATATTCAAAAGCTGATTGCAAAAGAACCACTAAAGGTAGGATGAAACGGCTTTTTTTGTTTGAAAGCAGAGGGTCTGTTCTTTCATTTGGTATATTGTATGTTTATATATTTAAAGAAGAACATTTTCTGGAAGGCATTAAACTTTGGTGAAAGTCATGAAAAACGCTGGCGCTGGCTGGAAACTTTTTTTAAAAACGCTCGCGGTGAAAGAGTTAATACAGATGCTGATTATACAGTGTCACGGCCGGCTCGTTCCCGACTGTAACATAAAATAGGTTCACACTTGCACAGGTGATTTCACTTGCAAGACAAATTTATTAAAGTAAAAATGAAACAATTTCAAAGAATATAGTAATATCTAGGGACTTAAACAATACAAAATAATCCAAAAAGGTAAGGAATGTTGTTAAATGTGAAACAGAAGAAAATGCAGGAGTACAGATGACTTCTCTGGAGACTGCCATTCCCCAGAGAAAGTAACAAGGAATGCATCAGTCCATCATTTATTCGCTCCACCATCAAAGTAATCAGGCAACAGGGGTGTGCAATCAACCACACGCTTCCAAGGAATTCTGCCACCAGCAGGAAAGGAAAGGGAGCACATGGTCGTAACACCTCCCTCCCAAAAAAAAGATTCGGCAACGAATCTAAAAAAAAAGAGAGAGAGAATCAAACACCATCCAGAAGAACAAGACAGTAAAGTAATCTAGATTTTCAGGAAGCATCTTCACTCCACTTCATTCTTCAACACCTCTGGGCCCTAGAGATGAAAAAAATAAAGAGAAGAAAACACAGGTCACGATGTTACACTCTAGAAAGAGTGTCGGCTATCACGTTGTCTTTTCCTCTAACATGCTTGATATCAAGGTGAAAAGGCTGTAAAATAAGACTCCATCGCATGAGTCGTTGATTTTGATTCCTCATCCGATTTAAGAAAACCAAAGGATTGTGATCTGTATAAACTATGATTGGTGCTGCAATTGATCCCAAATATACCTCAAAATGTTGTACAGCCAACACTAGGGCGAGGGCTTCTTTCTCAATAGTCGAATAAAGTTGTTGATGCCGGTTAAACTTCTTTGAAAAATAACTAACAGGATGTTGAATCCCGTGAATCCCGTCCAAAGCTTCTTGCAAGAGTACGGCGCCTGCACCACAAGCACTAGCATCGATTGCAAGACTAAACGGCTTTTCAAAATTTGGGGCTGTCAACACAGGAGAACGTGCCAATAAAGCTTTACAATTTTCAAAGGCCTGCTGACATATCTCAGACCACTGAAAAGTGATTTTCGGACTCAATAGATCGGTTAAAGGGGAAACTACACTAGCGAAATTTTCACCAAAACTCCTATAGTATCCCACCATGCCGAGAAAACGACGCAACTCACGACGAGTGGTGGGGATTGGAAAATCACAAATAGCTTCTACCTTAGTCCCGATAGGTTTCACACATCCATTTCCCACTACCTTACCTAAATACGTAACAGTCGCTTTACAGAATTCAGATTTCGCAAGGTTGATAGTAAGATTGGCCTTAGCCAAGCGGGAAAACAGTTCTTTTATCTGATTAAGGTGGTCAGACCAGGAAGAACTATACAAGACAACGTCATCAAGATACGCTTCGCATCCAGTCATTCCATACAATACACGATTCACCAATCGTTGGAAAGTTGCAGGTGCATTACGAACCCCGAAAGGCATCACGGTGTATTGTAGAAAAGCATCAGGTGTAACGAAGGCAGATAACTCTTTTGCACGAATAGTCAAAGGCACCTGCCAGTAGGGGTGGGCAAAAAAATCGATTCTTAGATGAATCGCGATTCGGACGTGGGCCGATTCTGAATCGATTCACAAATGTCAAGAATCGATTCTTAAATGTTAGTTTACAAAATAACGTCACGTTATCAGAACCAAAAGGCGGAACTCAACTGGGGGAGCGGTGATGCACACAGACAACTTAAGAGAGCGCGCCCTGCAAGAGCGCATAGCCGAGCTTACAAGAGCAGAAGAGAAAGAACACTTTAAATACTTGTAGGACTATACTGCATATATCTCTACATTGAATTTAGGGCTGTAACCATTACTCTATTCTTTTTGAGGAGTTTTAAAAAAAATCCTTGAGTACATGTCGAGTACTCCTTAAAATAGCGGAGATGCGGTTTAGTGAAACTAACAGTATTAGAAGCATACAAATCAGCGCTACGCTGCCTCTCTCTCCCTCTCGTTTGCTCGCTCACACACACCGTGCGTGTGAATCTGCGTGAGGCAAGAATGCGCATCCATGTGAATTTTGGAAGTTAAAGACGACTGAGCTGCAGTGGCATGGCAAAACACATTTGAGAAGAAAGGCGCAGCAACTCAAAAAGACCTGCATGTTTCACAATTACTCCAAAAGACCATAATGACAATTTTGCGCGTGGAGCAGCAGTTGTGCGATCTACCGGCATTGCCTTTGCGATCGACGTATTGTACACCCCTGCCCTAAACCATCTGCAGACTGTTTAGATATAACATGAATATACTTCTGTAAAAATATGCACATAGTTTGTTATTCAGTCGCTGGGTGCGCTGCATTATATAAATACAGTAATACTGCCAATCACTGTGTATAATGATGATGATTAGACGCTTAACGTTCGTGGAAGTTAATGCCGGTTAACATATAGAATTAATATGTCACGTTAAATTAATATTTTTACTGGTTTTAATGTCTTACAACAGAAACAACACATGTATGTATATAAGAATGACATTATTTATCCCTAGTTGCATTAAAGTACAGTATATGACAGTTCAGAGACTAGCAAAAGCGCAAACATTAACCTGGCTTTGAAAGCAAATGCGACGTAATGACGTCACAGATATGCAAATTAGTACGTCAAGAATCGATTCTGAATCGAATCGGGACCCTAAGAATCGATTCTGAATCGATTCATGAGGGTCCAAGCGATTCCCACCCCTACCTGCCAGTACCCCTTTAGAAGGTCAAACTTACTTACGTATCGGGCAGAGCCAACATGATCAACACAATCGTCAATACGAGGTAAGGGGAGACAGTCCGGTTTGGTCACAGCATTAAGTTTTCGATAATCGGTGCAGAATCGGTACGAGCCATCAGGTTTATTAACTAGAAGGCAAGGAGAACTCCACGAACTAAAACTAGACTCAGCCAAATTATGAGCAAGCAAATACCTCACTTCCTGCTTTAACAAGTCTCGTTTTAAAGGATTAACCCTATAAGCGTTTTGTTTAACGGGACATGCAGTTCCTACATCGATATCATGTTCAATGGCGGAAGTACGCCCAGGGACATCAAGAAAAAGAGAAGGGAATGACATCACTAACTCAATGATGTCATTCCTCTCCTTTTCAGCTAAATAAGAAAGATGAGCAGACAGATCAGTTAGAATCTCAGAGTTGTTAAGTCGTCCGTTTACTTTTTCTTGAGAGAGCAGATTCCCATCATCATCAGCATTTTCTAAAGAATCATCACCCATAGTACAGGAAAGAGACTGTTGTTCTGGATTAAAAGAATCACAGGTATTAACCAGACCAACTGAGGCAGAAGACACAGAAGGGACATAAGGTTTTAACAGATTACTGTGACAAACTTGCACTTTTCTCCGACGATCAGGGGTATTCAACAAATAATTATTATTTGAAAGGCATTTTGTTACTCTGTAAGGTCCTATAAACTTTGCTTGAAATGGATTAGCAGGAAGAGGCAACAATGCCAATACCTGGTCACCCACATTAAAGTTTCTCAGCTTAGCCTTCCTGTCAAAGATTTGTCGCATTTTTGTCTGGGTCTTACTCAGCTTCTTTCTAGCAATAGCTCGTGCTTCATAAAGTCTACACAGAAATCCACTTACATAGTCTAAAACATTTTCTGAAGGCTTAGACGTATGCCACTCATCAGCTAAAACAGCAGTAGGTCCTCGGACTGGATGTCCAAACACCAGCTCATTTGGGCTAAAACCAGTGCTTTCTTGGATTACCTCACGTATAGCCAGTAACATCCATGGCAGCCCTTCCTCCCAATCTGCATCAAGTTCCACACAATACGACCTTAAGAGAGACTTCAAGGTTTGATGAAACCTTTCAAGAGCTCCTTGACTCTGTGGATGATAAGCACTAGAAATATTGTGTTTTACTCTAAGCTGACGCAGGGCATTTGAAAACTGTTTTGACATAAAATTTGAACCTTGCTCAGATTGAATCACTTTGGGAATTCCAAAGGTCGACATAAAATTAGTGAGGGCCTTCAAAATAGACTTTGTAGTAATTGATCTTAAAGGATAAGCGGCAGGATAACGAGTAGTCTGACACATGAGTGAAAGAAGATATTGATGACCAGTCTTAGACCGGGGCAGAGGACCAACACAGTCAATAATCAAATGCTCAAAAGGGGTGGAAACAACTGGAATAGGTTGCAATGGAGCAACAGGCACTTTTTGGTTTGGCTTACCGGTAATCTGACATGTGTGACAGGATCGTATATACTTCGCCACATCTTGTTTTACCCTAGGCCAATAAAACTGACGCATAATACGATCATACGTTTTCCGTACTCCGGTATGACCAGCAAGTCCTTGATGAGCCAATTTCAACACAAATTCCCTTACTGGAAGAGGAATTACAATCTGGGTTTTTGGTTCCAAACCAGCATCTTTATGAATAACCCCCGTCCAACAAAGCAGACCATCATCAAGGAAATACAAAGGAGGAAGACCCTTCTTAGACTCTACTGCAGAAAATAAAGGTCCAAGAGTGTCATCACTCTGCTGGGCTTTTATTAAATCTTCGAGAGATCTGTAACAGGGAAGTCAAACAACAGCTATCAACATCAGGGAAAACACTAGTTTTCTCAGGAGTGGACATAACCTCAGATGTATCAACAGATTCACGTCCCAGTACCGTAGAATCTTTCTGATCAGAAGACAGGGAAGAGCAAGCATTCAGGTCTGTTTGTTTAGAACCTTTAAACACACCAGATCCATGTTCACCTGTAGTGACAGTGTAAAAGAAAGTGTCATTAAGTGGAACCTCAACAACTTTATTTTCAGACAGCGGTTTAGCCATTGGGCGAGTAACTGCACAAGCTGGAAACAAATTAGGGAATTCTTTAAAGTTTCCAACATCCGATTTTCTGGGTAATGATACTAATATAGGCGGAGTGGCCATGCTACTTTTCCCCCAAACATTCCCCCCAGCTAAATCATTTCCCAGAATAAACATAATCCCAGGAACTGGAAGTGCAGAACGGACACCAACTACAACGTCACCAGTTACGATGTTAGAGGAAAGATGGATTCGGTGCAAAGGCACTTCAACAAACCCCATCTCAAAACCTTGCACCAGTACATGGGTTCCAGTAGCAGTCTCAGAAGTTAAAGGCAAAATTCCTTCTAGAAGAAATGACTGAGCAGCTCCCGTATCTCGAAGAAGACGCACTGGCACAGTTTCGTTCGAACCTGGCAATGACACGGTTCCTTCAGTGATAAAGGGTGTATAATCAAAAGAGGCAGTTACACATTGATCAGAGTTATCACAAGAACTAGGCAGAAAGCAAGCTCTCTCATCAGCAACATCAATAGATGGCAGAGTAGAAACTAAAGCAACAGGCTTCGACAGTCTTTCTTTCTTTTTAAGAATAAGACAGTCAGATATTTTATGGCCAGACTTTTTACAATAAAAGCAAACCATATCTCGTAAGGAAGCAGGCTTACTAAAATTGCCAACAACTGTCGCCTTAGCGTTCCTACTCGTCACAGGAGACTTTGTCTTAACCTGAGAGGAAAACTTACTCGTGTCATTCTTAAAGCTGACCAAATTAAATGACCCCCGATGAGTTAACACAAATTCATCAGCAATTACGGCAGCTTCAGAAAGTTTATTCACTTTGTGTTCAGTGATATGTACAGCTACAGCATGCGGAACACAATGTTTAAACTCCTCTAAGAGCACTAGTTCTCTTAACTGCTCTTTAGTTGTAATTTTCATAGAAGTACACCAATGATCAAAAAGATCTTCCTTTTCCCTTGCAAATTCAACATAAGTGCTTTCAACAGTCTTGTTATAATTCCTGAATTTTTGGCGATATGCCTCAGGCACAAGTTCATAAGCATGTAGCACAACAGATTTCACGGTTTCATACTCACCACTCTGTTCCAGTGAGAGAGCAGAATAAACTTCCTGGGCTTTACCTGTGAAAACACACTGTAATAAAAAAGTCCAAAACCTTTTCGGCCACTTCAAAGACAAGGCAACTCGTAGAAATATTTTTCTATTGCCTTCTCAGAAAATGGCGGAACTAATCTTACATTTTTATGAACATCAAACACAGGCTCATGTGGTTCCATCGGCTGATATCGTTCACCGAGAGGCACATCAACTCGCGGAGCTTCCGCTCGTTTTACTGACAACTCTAACTCCAACTTCTTTAACTGAAATGCTCTTTCACCCCTTTAACTTTCCAACTCAATTTCCAGTTTTCGCACAGCTAACTGCTGATCTAATTCTCTCGCAGCGAATTCTCTCTCTACCTCTCTCTCTCTTGCAGCGCGATCCTCACGCTCAGCGCAGATTTTCGCAGCACCTAAATATAACTGTTTCTCTTGCAAAGACATTTCTGGAAATTTCCGCACCACCTTCACTGTCAAGCTCACAAGGATGAAACGATTCACTAGGAACAACAAACTCAGCTCTTACCTCAAAAACTCCTTTATCAACGAGTGATCGTTTCAACGTAGTCACAAGCGTTTCCTTCATCCTCTTATCTTGAGTAGTAAGATCGATACTGAAGCGTTCGGCAATTTTCACCAGTTGCTTCTTTGTACAGCTCTCAAGTAAAGTTTCTGAGGGACAAGCAAAGAAATCATCGAGCACCGAAGACATTTTGTTCGTAAATACACTTACTACGACAACACAAACAAAACAAACAGCTCACACCCGTGAGACGCCGTTTACTAGAAATACAACTCCCATCAGCCACTGCTTCAAAGAGAAACTACGCACTGACGTAACTACACTATTGCGTAACCTACTTTTAGAAAACTCCCACAGACTTACCACAAGTCAAAAACACATCGTAGGTACAAAGAGACGAAAGCTTTATCAGCTACTCACAAGAGCAAAATTATTTACGAATTTTTGTCAAATGGATTCACCTTCAAAATTCGAGAAACTCCAGCTCCCAACTTACGGGGAAAAACTAACTAATTCCTACCTAGTCTTCAAGGGTGTACCAGGCTCGGGGCGACATTAAACGCTGAACTCTGTGACGATCAGTTAAACTGAAAGTCCGAAAGCGTACCCCCTACAGAGAATTAAATCTCCACCCAGGATAACCCTTAAAAACAAAAAAGGCAAAATAATAAACAAAATAACAAACAGTGCTCCATTGGAAGGATTGCATACACAACCCAGCTAGATAGACTCTTACTAACCGGAGTTCTCTCATAAAAGGTAACCATTCACAAAAATGAATCATATAACATTACTCACCAACATTCCTATACCAAAGGATCGCGGACGAGACCCCAATTCATGTCACGGCCGGCTCTTTCTCGACCGTAACATAAAATAGGTTCAAATAGGTGATTTCACTTGCAAGACAAATTTATTAAAGTAAAAATGAAACAATTTCAAAGAATATAGTAATATCTAGGGACTTAAACAATACAAAATAATCCAAAAAGGTAAGGAATGTTGTTAAATGTGAAACAGAAGAAAATGAGTACAGATGACTTCTCTGGAGACTGCCATTCCCCAGAGAAAGTAACAAGGAATGCATCAGTCCATCATTTATTCGCTCCACCATCAAAGTAATCAGGCAACAGGGGTGTGCAATCAACCACAAGTTTCCAAGGAATTCTGTCACCAGCAGGAAAAGAAAGGGAGCACATGGTCGTAACAACAGCTTATGTTGCAACTTAAATAAAAAAAATATACAGCTCATATGTTGCAACTTAACGTAACAATGCAACAATAAGTCCAGTTTTAGAGCATTTTTTAATCGATGCATGTCGGCATAACAATGTTAAAATTACACAGCTCCTATTTTGCAACTTGATGTTAACTAGGGATGGCGAAAACTAAAAATTTTCTTGACCGGCCACCGAGCCCCATTAGCTGGTTTAAAATATGCTACGCTGTTTGAAATAACAGCCATTTCGAGCCGCGCCTGCAATTTCGCAACTCTGTCGCATCTCTCTGTGCTCTGCCTCCGGCTCACACACACTTTTTTAAATCCCCTACAGCGCGGAACATGAGTCCCACAAACGCGGCGCCGAATCGGAGGACAAATGGCTGCTTAGTTTCGAAATAGTTTAGGTACAAGGTCGTTTGTGAAGCTCATTTGAAAATTGCCGCGGCTCATTTAAGAAAATGACAGCTCCGAAGAGACTTCGCTTTAGTTTGAGGTAGTGCTGCTAACAATAATAAAGACAGAGGATGATCATCATCACCTTATCTGTTACCGCTGAAATGTAGATGTCATGTATTTCCAAATCTAAACCCATCTTATGCGAAAAGTTGCCTAATAGACTGCAACACGATAAAACGGGCACCTTCAGAATGCGTAAAAGACGCACCGGCTAAGGCAGGTCTGAAAGCCCTTGTCTGCTCTAGAAATACAGCAAATATATTTAATGCTAATGTATGAGGCATATACGCCTACGTTTTATTCATTTATGATGAGGTGCGTTCTAGTTAACAATGCAATGCAAGTGAACGCGCCGTGCCGTGCCTTCATGCACGGACCGGTTATTATATTTTCTGCTATATTTCCTTTTTATTTATTAAATACATGCAATTGGTTGATGAAACATTTATTAAAATTAAGATACAATTTATACAAAACGAAATTCACTTAAAAGAAATGGTTTCTACTAGGGGTGACCCCGAATAGTCGAAGATTCGATGCATCGATAGGAGAAGCCTGATTCGACTACCAATCTCACAGTCGAATCGTCGCAGATGTGTTATGAAATGAGGATCATTTAATTTTGGCCGTATATGGGTGCACACATTATCTGATTTCACATATAACAGCTTTCTCACAATATATTAATATACTGCATATTATGATTATGCTGCAAATAATATGTGAAGTAGCAGCTTTCAATAAATATTTTTAAAATGCGTTAATAAATCCAACAACCCCTGTGACTGGGCTACACGTCCATAAGAGGTTTCTATGTTAATAAACCATTGCCTCTTTGTTTCTACATTTAAAAGACAAAGCTGGCAAATTATATTATGACTTTCGTTCTTTTAATAATTTCTATATTTTATTTTATTTATAAATCACTTTGGGTTATCTGATTTAACTATTTGGCTTGTCTTTTGTTTCCGTGCACTTGAGGCATTTTGCATATTTGTTCTGCACTTTGTTACTTCTGACCTTATTTTATTAAAAATTTTTTATTTATTATAAACGTAAATTCTGATCTAATTTAAGTCTGTAAATTTTGGATAGCTTTTCGTTGTATCGATGTTGCGCTATTGCGTGCTGGCCATGCTTGCGCATGTAATTTAGCCGAACGGGCTAGGTGCTCTGCGTCTCATATTTAGGAGTTCATCAAACTAAACATTAAAAAACTGATGTTTTTTGACGAATATAAGTTTTTAAAATGTATTTAAAACAGAGTGGTTATCTGGTCAAAAGTTACTACAAAACAGGTAAGCCGTTTTTTTTTATTTCAGTGATGAAACGGAAACTAGTATCTGCACCGAACCTATTTCTGCCTGACACGAATGTCTTTCTTGTGATTTAATATTATGGTCGGTCGGTGTTCACTTTCAAATGATAGCAAAGAGATTTCTGAAATAAATAATATCATCTGGTCTTTCTGTTTCTAAAGTTAATACAGAGATGATCAAAGTCAAAGCAAGCAAGCAGGTATTTCTGTGCTAAATAATAACGTGTCTATAAAATCATTAATTTCAGTGTTTTTCTTGTTATAAATTAACGTTAAATGAATTGTACATAAAGATTAGTTTTTATCATTTACAGTCACAATCACACATTATTTGTCATTTCTCATTTGTCGTTTTTTTTTGGTCATGACTGCTTTAACGCGCTATCTCCAAATTAAATTAAAACACTTAATTGTAGCCGGAGTTTCCAAGGCAGGATCACCTTTGTTATTTTTTTAGGTTTAGTTATCAAAATGTATTTTTGTGTGATGTTCTGTAGATCGTGGCTTTAAAATGTTGCCTTACATTTTACCTTAAAAATATATAAATGCATCGTCAGTTTTGTCTTCGTTTATTACTTGAAAGACAGTTTTGGTCACTTTATCAGAAAGTTGTTTATGTGTGCTGCTTGTGAAAGAAAATAAAAGTTACCAATTTGTACCTGGTCTGGCCCCCTCCCAACCCATGCACACAAACATATGATTCGACTATTGGTCGACTATGGGAAGATTCGACAATTCTGATTCGAATATGTAAATCCTTAGTCGAAGACACCCCTACTTTCTACAAAGCAAAACTTAATTAAGTGGTAAAAATAATGTCTGAGGATTTACAGAAACAAATCTTACTCTGCACTTTACTGTTAGCCTAAAAGACATAAATGTTAATAATTTGGAACACAACCAGGAGAGACTTTAATTTTTATTATTTTATTGCTGTATTTTATTTACTATTCGAATAAAGGAATTTATCTATTATTAATTTATTTTTAAAAATAGCCTGTAGCATTTACTTTTCGTAAACCTTGTGAGCGTGCGAAACCAAATACAGTGACCTCGCGCCAAATGTTTTTAATTTGTTTATTAAGTACAAACAGGCCAGTTATGAAAAACTGAGTGTGAGGGATTTTTTCACTTCACACAAAAAGATCTTGGAAAGAAAGAGATGACTAGCTGTAGTAGCGTTTAGTCCACTGTCTGTGTGATCAACGCGACTAGTCGACCTCAGGCTTAAAGCGTCATCACATTGCATTAAGGTCGACTAGTCGACTAGTTGGTTCAACCCCTAATGAATTGACGTGAGCGATCAGGGGTGACGAGAATAGGAGCTGAAACAAAGCAGCTTTTCAGTTTGACCACCTGAACGTCAAACTAGGGGAGGTCAAAGCGGTCAGAGGTGCGGCTAGTTGGCTGAAATTGCGAATGAAACGCTGGTAAAAATTGGCGAACCCCAGAAATCTCTGCAGGGCCTTGCTAGACTCTGGGGATGGCCAATCAACCACAGCCTTAACCTTATCAGGATCCATGCGAACACCCTCAGTCGAAATGATGTGTCCTAGAAAAGAAACAGACTGTGCATGAAAAACGCATTTTTCCGCCTTGACAAAAAGCCCATTCTCTAGCAAACGCAGAAGCACTCGTCGTACGTGTTGCAAATGTTCCTGGAGAGACGAAGAAAAAATCAGTATGTCATCCAGGTAAACATATAAACTGATCTACCATGTCTCGCAACACGTCATTAACGAGTGCTTGGAAGACCGCTGGCGAGTTCGTGAGCCCGAAAGGCATCACGCAGTACTCAAAATGGCCACGAGGGGTGTTAAAAGCAGTCTTCCATTCATCCCCCTTCCTGATGCGAACCAAATGATAAGCGTTACGTAAGTCCAATTTAGTGAAGAAAGACGCTCCCTGCAACCTCTCGAAGGCTGAAGACATCAACGGCAAAGGATACGTATTCTTTACCGTGATGTTATTCAGTCCTCGGTAATCAATGCAAGGCCGCAAGGATCCGTCCTTCTTACCCACAAAAAAGAACCCCGCCCCCGCTGGAGAAGAGGAAGGACGAATGAACCCCGTTGCTAGAGAATCAGAAATGTATTTCTCCATGGCCTCCATCTCAGGAACAGATAGAGAGTAAAGTTTGCCTTTAGGCGGAAACGTACCTGGCAATAAATCTATAGCACAGTCATAGGGACGGTGCGGAGGGAGAGAATCAGCCCGAGACTTACTGAACACCTCCTTCAGGTCGAGGTACTCCGCGGGCACGTTAGACAAATCCACTGCTTCCCCCTGAAACACAGACTCAGAAACGTTAGTACAGGCAGAGACAAGACAGGACTTATGACACTCCTCGCTCCAGCTGGTAACAGAACCCAGTTTCAAGTAAATTTTGGGATTATGGGAGTGAAGCCAGGGATGCAGTGCATGAATGCATATAATTCCCCCAGTTAGAAAATACATAGGTTTGGTACATTAAGTTTTAAAGTGTTATAAACAAACATCTCTGTAATACAACCACAAAAACTAAAGCTATAGTGAGCAACGTACAGAGCTCTGAACAATACAACAACAACAAAAAACGCATACCTAACGTTACATATTAGCACAACACTACTCATTTGAAGTTCAGACCCAGAGGTAGAAATAAATTGTACGTATAATGGGGGGCAGTGTTGGCAAATAGAGTTGATGGTTTTCAGCCCAAAAACGGTCCAAACGCAACATTTTATCAACATTTTGGTTCAATTTGATCATTTAACGTAGTTATTTTAAATGCCACAAGTAATGCACCATAAGCTAGCGATTAAGCAGCTAGAGAACCACTAGGCCTGTCACGATAACAAATTTTGCTAGACGATAAATAGTCTCGGAATTTATCGCAATAGACGATAACATTGATGCTCAGGGACCATTATAATAATGCAGATACACCTTTTCAAAGATCTATAAACTTTTATTTCTAAACAATAAGTAATACTGGAACTGGAAGACATTTTAAATATCCACAAGAAATGAACAAAATAACAGGATGATTGCGTTTTAGGTGCATATGCATGTTTGTCGTGATGCCACTTTTAAGTGCTACGTTTTTACCACAAATGCGACATAACGGCTCGTTCAGGTTTAGTGGTTCACCTCGGTCATTAGGTTTAAATCCAAAGTACTCCCACACTGCAGCTGTAGCGTTTGGTTTTGAAACTTGAAACAAGTAAACATGCTGCACAGTATTTTCTACATGTATATGTTAGAGCTTTCTCTGAATTTTCAGCGCAATTGATGAAATAAGATCGCGCAACTTTCACACGCTTGCAAAATGAAACTGCGGAGATCACCCGCTTTAGTTTATCAATGAAAGGCTAAAAATAGCACTGTTCACCTTGTGTCAGAAAAGTCAGAAAAGACGTAAAACATTGTGATCCGATCGATAAAAACGCATGTTAATGACAAGTGTAAACAGCCTCTAGTAAATCCATCTTTTTCTCCAACTCTCGTCTTAACTAGTGTTTTCTCCTGCTACACTTCTCACGCGGCGCTCATCCTCCTCAGTACTCCTACTGTGATAGGCTACGCCAGGAGTCCCCCCTCCCCACACAGATCATGCGACTGACAAATGACTGACGAGGGTTCACTCCTTGTCACTCGTTGCACGGAGCGGTCATCCAGTCTCTTTGGTAGAGAGAGAGAGACAAGGAAAACAAACAAGCATGCAAATGTGAATTATCGCGGCCTAAAAAAATGATCGAGCTCATTTTATTTACCGTGTGATTAATCGATTTATCGTTTATCGCGACAGGCCTAAGAACCACAATAGCAAAATGACAATAACTCGTTTACATATACAGCTATGCTGAAGGATAGGCTAATTCAAATTCGTTAATTATAAATTTAACAATGTCTGTTTTTGATCTATTTACTCCTGATAAACAGGTGTGTGAGAGAGAGAGATCGTACAGGCTTACCCTTTAACGTTAAATGCAGAACAATAATAGGCTGTTGGTTGTACGTTGACTTGCAAGGATGCTGAAGAACATGAACATCTGAACTTTTCAAAACTATGTACAGTCTGGCTGAAGTTCATGGTTCCCGAATTGACTTAATGACAGCCGAACATTTGGATCTTTGCACCTGAAATGCTCCGATAATTCATCCACGCCACGGCAATCCGGAGTCCGGTTTGTAGAACCAACAACCACATGACGTCAAAGTACCGAGAGAACGATTCGAGAAATCATACTAAGTGTCGTTTTGTCTCACTCTCGCGGCATTTTGACGTCTTCGCCTGATGAATTCGAACAAGCCTATAGGCTACACATGAGTGGGCGTGTGTCACGGTAGAATACATGCACACTTGTTTTTTTGTTTTGTTAAATAATTAGACTTTAAAATTCACTTTAGGAAGACAATACACAAGGCAAACGTGATTTTTAAATAGCGCATTTTATCATTAAAATCCCATTCAACATTAATGGTGATCTGAGGGGGCGGGATAGTGCCAGTGACGCCGGCCCTGCAGGGATGTCCAAGAACGATGGGTGAGAGGGATGTGTCAGTGATGAAGAATGAAATAGTTTCAGTGTGGTTGCCAGAGGTGATGAGTGTGACCGGAGCGGTGGTGTGCTTGATGGTGGGAAGCTGTAATCCGTTGAGAGCGAAGGGAGCGATCTGGTGAGTGAGAGGGATGAATGGTATCTGGAGCTTACGTGCAAGAGTGCTGTCAATAAAGTTCCCCTCGGCCCCGGAGTCCAAAAGTGCATCCCCCGTGTGTGTCTTGGTGGACCACCATAGTCGCACCGAAAGGAGAGTGGATGTTGTCGAGGTCTTGTGTGCAGAGATCCCGCCCGATAGTAGCCTCCTTCTTACTACCGGGCTCGGTCTTTTACCGGGCACCTCTGGCAATGATGACCCGGTCCACCGCAGTACATACAAAGACCAAGGGATCTCCGCCGATTCCTCTCCTCCCGGGGCAGCCGAGCTCTACCCACCTGCATGGGCTCCGAATCTGAGAGATCGCCGACGGAGACATCGCAGGGGGGACTGGTAGACTCGGGTCTGCGCTTGGACGAGGTGGTGGTCTTCCTTCTAGTCGCCAGGGTGAGACGTGCATCGACCCGGATGGCTAGGTCTACCAGCCCGTTGAGAGAGAGGTGGGTAGCTCCGCCGTGACGATCTCTCGCTGGATCCGATCCGCCAGCCCATGCAGGAAATGATCCCACTGCGCCTCCTCGTTCCACCTGCACTCCGCCGCCAGGGTCCGGAACTCAATCGCATAGTCCGACACCGAGCGGTCATCCTGACGGAGCTCGGTGAGGAGTCGGGCTGCTTCTCTCCCGGCGACGGAGCGGTCGAAAACCCTCTTCATCTCCTCGGATAGCAGGGAGAACGAGGAGCAGCAGATGTCTCTATTCTCCCACACCGCCGTCTCCCAGAGGGCAGCCTTGCCCGTCAGAAGTGACAGAGTGAATGCAACCTTGGTCTCTTCGAGGTAGAAGGAACGGGGCTGTTGAGCGAAATGGAAGGAACAGTGAGATAGGAAAGTACGGCAATAATTGGGCTCACCGGAGTATTTTGGGTAGCCGGGGTTCCGGAAGAAAACTACCCCCTGGAGGTGAAGATGGTGCGGGCGGCGTAGGTTGCGCAGTGGGTGGCGTGGGATGTGGAGATCGCTGAGAGAGCTCGGACACTTTCGCCACCATTGCATGGACTGCCTTCCGCATGTCTTCGATAGCTTTGTCTTGATGATCCATACGAGCCAACGATCGCTGAAGAAACTCCTCGAAGTGGGCTGATCGCCTGCTGCTTCCATGTTGGCCAGATGATTCTGTAATGATACGAAATGCGCGGAAGCAAATGCAGGTGAAATATAAACAATGTTTATTAAGAATAAACAAAGAGAGAGAGAGAGTCAATGCTGGGTCAGAACTGTCCAGTGATGGTGGCAATGGTGGCGAGGACTACGGTGGTGAGTTGGTGTGATGTCTTGAGTGCGGCGTTGGTGGAGTGGTGAGCAGTGGTGAAGATCCAAACTGAACACAGGAACATCCACACGGAGACGACGACGACGCCAATAGACAATCCAACTGAAAACACGTAATCCAAACAGAACGCCACAGAGAACCACACGACACAAGCGCAGACACGAAGTAATCATCTGGCACTGGAACAGAGAGTGAAGTGAGTAAATATGGAGTGGCAGTAATGATGAACAGCTGGAGCGGGATAATCAACACACAGGTGAGCGGCATCAGACTGATGAGCACATGGCAGAGCGGTGAGTGAACAAACAAACACACACACACATGACACGGAGGAAACAATGGATTTTCCTACCGTGACAGGCTCTGCCTCTGAAAACACAGCTAAAGTCTTTTTTGTGATGTACTGTTTTCTACATAAAATCATCTTTAACAATGAAAAGAACATTTTGTAAAAATATCTTATCTTTGATATTGGCTGAGTAAGATTCTTTGTATAAACCCTCAGTCTGTTAATTTTGACTCCAGCCTGTCAAGATCTTCAGCAGATGTTTCAGAAAAAGTCATCATCCTCTTCGTCACTCTTCATCCGTATTTGGGGTAACAAACACCTGCTTCCCACAAGAGACTGGACCGCTGAAGTCAGGTGGTTAGTCTTTATTTGCATTCATCCTAGTACCATCAAGACTGCCTTTTTGCAGCTGCAATAGCAAAGATAAATGAATTAGGAGTGTAGCTTTTAAAATGCTTTTACTATTAAATGCATTATTTTGATTTATTTAAACTTAAGAATCAAATAGGTGTGTAGTTTAGGTAAAATTCTCATAACTGCATTTGTCTGTTTTACAACAGATGTAACTTAGTATAAATTTACTGTTTTTTTTTAATGTTGGATGGATCATCAGACCTGCACCTTCCTTGAACATGTTGGTAAGGTAACACTTCATGCGAGTAAATGATGATGCTTTTTATAAGAACTTTTTATAAATAAATATTATTATTGTTTTTTTTTAGGTAACTTACTCTGTATTTGTTCACGGTGGTCACCCCAGGGTTTCAGGACTCAAATCGAGTGCTCTACGGATTAAACAGAAAATGCAGTATAAACAAGTTTTATGTTGTCTTGAACATGTTGGTAAGGTAACACTTCATGCGAGTTAATGATGATGCTTTTTCATAAGAACTTTTTATAAATAAATATTTTTATTGTTTTTTTTAGGTAACTTACTCTGTATTTGTTAACGGTGATCACCCCAGGGTTTCAGGATTCAAATCGAGTGCTCTATGGATTGAACAGAAAATGTAGTATAAACAAGTGTTATGTCTTTAAATGCCACTAATAATGTGTTTCTGTTTTCTTTCTCATTATGCTAACAAACGCTCTTTTACCCCTCATGTTAGGTGGATCAACACTCCAACCATCTGCATTAGGGGCTGAATAAAGGATGCCCTCTGTAGCTGGGAATGTTAGGTCAGGTAATTTGCATTTGATATATTTTTAAAGACACACACACTAATGCTGCTTGTACACTGCCAGAGAGTAGCAACACAATCTCGTTCATTCCAATGGAAGCTTTGCCCCATTCAGCAACATGAGCAACTGTGACCATCGACAACAGGAAGTGGGCATGTCCAGCTATGCCACAACGTTGAGGAAAGTTGAACTTGATGAAAGACTTTTGGGAGCAACTACCAATGAGAGTGAAGCAGTGAAGTTCATGTGCAGCAAGCATAAGGCTTAAAACTGTCTGTGGCAAATATTTTTAGCACCCAAAATAAAAAGGGGTGCTGTTTTTAAAGGAAAACACCACAGTTTTTCAATATTTTACCATGTTCTTACCTCAACTTAGATAGATTAATACATCCCTATCTTTCATCAATGCATGCACTTAATATTTGTACAGCGCGTCGTGAATGTGTTAGCATTTAGCCTAGCCCCATTCATTCCTCGGCGCGCTGTAACATCATCACTCCTGACTACTCCCCCTCTTTTGAGTTTGAGCGAGAGGTGGAGTAATCAGGAGTGATGATGTTACTGCGCGCAGAGGTCGAAGTGCTGCGAACTAAGTGCTCTTTTGCCATACAATATAGTTCTCATTTTTATCCGCTTAAAAAAAAAAGTTACTCGTGTAACTACTCATGTAACAGTCTTTAAATAGGGAAAACATGGAAAGGTTGGGTGGCTTCTAAATTCATCCCTGTTTGGATCCTAAGGAATGAATGGGGCTAGGCTAAATGCTAACACATTCACAATGCGCTGTACAAAGATTAAGTGCACGCATTGAAAAAAGATAGGTCTGTATTAATTCGTCTAAGGTAAAAACATAGTAACATTTTGGAAAGCGGTGGTGTTTTCCATTTAAAGGGATAGTTCACCCAAAAATGAAAATAATGTCATTAATGACTCACCCTCATGTCCAAACTCGTAAGACCTCCGTTCATCTTCGGAACACAGTTTAAGATGTTTTAGATTTAGTCCGAGAGCTTTCTGACCCTCCAAAAAATGTATGTGCTGTATACTGTCTCATTTCCAGAAAGTTAATTAAAACATCATCAAAGTAGGACATGTGACATCAGTGGGTCAGTTAGAATTAGTTGAAGCATCATAAATACATTTTGGTCCAAAAATAACGATTTATTCAGCATTGTCTTCTCTTCTGGGCCTGTTGCGAATGCGCGTGCACAGTGGCGCTGCTGACTTACGACGCTGGTGACGTGTTATCTTCAGACATGTTTGCGAAGATTGTTTTGTTTACAGCGTCTCCCTCAGACTGTAAACGAAAAAAAGCTTGGGTGCACCAGATAACACGCCAGCAGTGTCATGCACACGGTTCACAACAGACCCGGAAGAGAAGACAATGCCGAATAAAGTTTTAATTTTTGGACCTAAATGTATTTTTGATGCTTCAACAGATTCTAACTGACCCACTGATGTCACATGAACTACTTTGATGATGTTTTTATTACCTTTCTGGACATGAACAGTATACCGTAGGCCTACATACATTTTTAATGGAGGGTCAGCAAGCTCTCGGACTACATTTAAAATATCTTAAACTGTGTTTCTGAAGATGAACAGAGGACTTTAGGGTATTATTTAAATCAACTAAAAGAAAAACAAATCTTAAATGGTTTCTAAAATTGAGGTCAGATTTTTGAAAACGTACTGTCTTGATGGTCATCCAAAGTTCTCGGTACAGAAAATCTGTTTTGTATGGATCAGAGTTAGATATTGTCATGTAATATATAACAATGTAATAGCAAGTGTTATGTTGTTTTTGAAAATGCTGTGAAAATGAAAAAAGCTATTTGTTTATCCACTATGCTATCAAATGCTCTTTTACCTTGCATGTTAGGCGGATCAACATTCCATCCATCTGCATTAGGATCTACCTTAGAGACACTCACTGGAGCTGTAAATGGGAAGCAGGTAAGTTGCACAACCCATCAAGCCTTTGTGGGGGCAAGGTTTCTTGTAGCATTCTTAGACTAGCAATTTTTGTGTGAGAACTTTAACATGATAGATATTGTTAAACTACAAATATGTTCTATATTGTCTGAGAGAAATTCTTACTCAAGAATCTGCATATTGCTATAGATATGCAGAGTACTTATCTCGAAACAGTTGTAAAATATTTATGTTTTTGTTTTGTAGGTCACTTACTTTGCATTCGTCCTTGGTGGTCACCCCAGGGTCTCTAGAGTGAAAATTACTCAATCTATGGATTAAACAGAAAATGTAGTTTTATGAAGTGGTATGTTGTCTTTAAATGCCATTAACTCTTTCACCGCCAGCGTTTAAAAAAAAGTTGCTAGCCAGCGCCAACGTTTTTCATGATTTTCACCAAAGTTTAATGCCTTCCAGAAAATGTTCTTCTTTAAATATATAAACATACAATATACCAAATGAAAGAACAGACCCTCTGCTTTCAAAAAAAAAAAACGTTTCATCCTACCTTTAGTGGTTCTATTGCAATCAGCTTTTGAATATGGGTAGGTTTTTGCAAAAACACCATATTTTGAGCAAAAAGAAGAGATAATTCAATTTTTGTGACGGACTTTTCATAGAGATCCCACTCAGAGCGATCTTTAAAACAGACACGGACATGCAGCAGCTTGCCATAGGGCAATACTTCCGGGTTTAAAAAGTTGCGGAAGGGCGCCACCTGGTGGATAATAGCGGTATTGCGGAAAGACGGAAAATCTCGTCATTGGCGGGGAAGCGTTTTCTCTTAATTGACGAGATATCTCGTCAATGGCGGGGAAAGAGTTAAAAAATGTGTTTCTGTTTTCTGTCTCATATTAAGAAACACTCTTTAACCTGCCCACTGGAGCTGGGAATGGTTAGCTGCATTTTTTACATTTACAAATAAACACACTAAATCCTAGGCTTGGACATTTTAGCATCCAAATTAACTAGGGGTGCTGATTTTTAAAGGAACACGCCCACATTTTGGAAATTTAGCTTATTGACCGTATGCCCCAGAGTTAAGGGGATCGCACACCGGCCGCCCTGCTCAGTGCCGCGCCGTTCTAAATCAACTGAACACATTGTTTTCTATGAGTATACGCACACCGGCACCGCTGCGCCACACAGCGCCACTCACATAGTTTAACATTAAATAACATCATATTTGTCCCAAATCATTAACGATTAACATTAACGATTAACATTGGCTGCTAACATATATTTTGCATTTTGAAGTAGACGCTATTTGACGTAGCTCGCGCTATTTAAAGGCACACAAGGCAAGTCTGAGTATTATTTCTCTACTAGCTCCCCCTAGTGTCTGGGAGTAAATGCGTTCTATATCTAAGACTATACGAGACTGAAGGACACCGGGTCGGATACAGCGAACTTGCAAGTGGGGTATTCTTCCTACAGACGGTAGGGGCGGGCGAGAGAGTCTTCATTCGTCATGTAATGAGTCATTTAACCATATACCGACTTACGAAGATGATTTATTAACATAAAAATGCTCCCTTATGTCCCTTTAATGTGCAAATCCGGTTTACAATACCTCAGAGTTGTCCTAGACGCGACTCAACGCGGCACGGCGCGACGCTGAGCTGCGCGGCCGGTGTGCGATCCCCTTTAGATAAGTCCATACATACAATTCTCATATCCATGCTTGCTGTAACTCAAAAGACTGGAAGTGAATTTATACAAATCACAACACATAAATAGGAAAATGTTCGCGTTACTTTGTCACTTATTGTAAGCAGTATGCTAGCTGGAGCCATACACTTCCAGTCTTTGTGCTAAGCTTGCGGGGGCTGCATCAGAAAGGTATGTATGGACTTATCTAACTCTGGGGGATACAGTGAATAAGCTAAATTCCCTAAATGTGGGCGTGTTCCTTTAAGGATTTAGGGGTATTTTTGAAGTTAAATTAAGCTGTTTTACTTTTTAAACTGTCTCTTTTATAAGGACTTTTTGCAGCAATTTGGGACATTCTTCCAGTTGTCGGAAACTTTGTGAAAAAGGCTGGAAACTAAAATGCAGGAACTGTTTCATTTTTTTGTTTTTACAGCTATGAAAAATAATGTGTTATTAATTGTACTGTCAATTAATTATTTTATACAGTGTAACTGATTCTGCTTACCTGACTCATGCAGAATTCTGGCCTGGTGTTTGGTCTGTGCTGTCTTTGGCTCTTGCATCTCCATCATCCTGACCCTCTTTAGCAGCCTGTCCATGTATTTATTTGGAGGCCACCATGAGCACCCATCTGCATAATATGACTTTGTTACTAAGTTGTCCATGCTCCTACAAATTCTAAATTTTTTGTAAAGCTGCAACAAGTTGAAACCCTATAATTATTAACGTTTGATTTTGAACTATGTAATTAAAATACATGAATAAGTAACAAAAGCAGAAATCTATTAAGACATTACCTTTTTGTTGCTTGTTTACTGATCTATCAATCCTTTTACATTCTCATAATTGATCATCATAACTTGGTATACAGTGGATGTGTGGCCGTAGATAACTTTCTGAAGTCAATTTAAAAAGACAAAAGTTAATAAATGCTGGATTGTTCAGTTATACATTGTTGTATTTCCACCATTTTGATCTTATTTAGGCATTTCATAACTTGAGGTAAATTTACGTATACTGATGTTTTAAATCAAAGATGAATTTATTAATGACAGCTAATCATTTTATAAAGATTTGTATTACAATATTTATTTATATAATATCCCTTTTATACATTTATTTCGTTACACCTACATCACTGAGTGCAAGAAAGTGCAGCCAACAAATACATTCAGGTGTGTTTGACTTAACACCGAGATGCGCAGACAGCACGTGGTATGACATCAAAGTAGTCTTGGGAAAGCCCCGGAAAAGGTTTGAACTCGCGGTACTTGATGTCACGATCGGTTTGCGCGTAGATCAGCATGAAGTCGAACACATCTGAAAGATGTGTGGGCTGCCTGCACTCAACGTTGCGATCATTCAGTATTGTGTAACCTCAATCGGTTTTTGCAGCTTCTGGGTGTCGTGTCGAACGATCACAGAACGATTTTTTGTTCTTTTCCAACTCGATTTTTAACTCCCTAAACTAGTAGGATGTTCCAACGGGTGAAGCAACAGTGCTTCAGTGACGGAATTTCAGTGTCAAGGTAAGTTAACCATTTAAACAGAAAATATGTTATGCATGCAAGTTAGTCGACCTACAGAATTATCGTCTTAATTATCGCGTTCTATACGCGATTAAAAGCTTATTAACGTTTATCAATAAAATGCTATTCAGGCCGCTGCAATTCCCGAAGCCATGTTGTAACGTTAACTTTATATGTTACGCACTGGTGGGGATAAACCAGCCAGTTTAATAGAGTTATTAAATGTCTCAAACCTTTCCCGCCCTGTAACGTTACGTTAAAATGGCCCTTATACAGATAACGTTACTGTCAATCAGACCTTTAACCACTCAAAACCGTTAACGTAGTTCTATTGGAGTGGTTCGATAATTGTATTTAATTAATTGTCTCAGTTATATTAGTTATATCTGTTCTTTAATTCGTATTTCTAACAATTAAAACCCAGGAATGACAAGCTATACTTACCAAGATTTTGACGATCAAACTGACAGAAAAACTAACTAAAAGCCGACTATTAAACCAAAAACATACTATTACAAAGTGAAGAGGAACGTAATGTGTACAAATTTGATTATTTACAGGTTATTAATGATGTTATTTGCGACAAAAAAGTTGAGGGTAATCGAGCAAATAACGGTCTTCTGGTAAATATTGTGGTCACGTGATGGCCTCGCGACATATAAGTCGTTTCCGGTCGTTTCTCAACCGCACAGCTGCGTCCTTTTAAAATTATTTTTAATATATATTTTTTTAAATAATAAGAAATACAAGTTCAGTCAGGGGGTACATTATACATATATAAAATAAAAATAAATAATGCTCCGTCCTTTTTTTTTTTTTTTTTTGGAAAATGCTCCGTCCTAGAAAGCTAGAAAGCTGCATGTCTCGGCTGCCACGTTTTATACATTTCATGCTGAATTTGTTTCATTTATAAAAGCCCTTAAAGTGATTAAGAAGAAAAATGCAACTAGTCTTTTGTCCATCATATGTGAATATGATTTAGAAGAAAAACCCTAGCCCCTTATTATTATTATTTTTTATTATTATTATTATTATTTTGCATTTAATTATTATTTTATATATATATATATATATAATTTTTGTGTATGTGTATTGTTGTTTTAAACATCTGCACCTGGTTTGTACGTTTAATGTTAACAACTATTATTATTGCCTTATTGTTTGTACATGAATATTTGTTTAATAAAAAAAGTCTCGGCTGCCACGTCATCAAGCATCGTCGAGGGACATCTCAATCTGGTTGTTTTCTCTTTTATTTATTTATTTTTTTTTAATTACAAAATGTTCAACTGTCCATGTTGTAAAGACAGTTGATACATGACTTTTATTCACTGTACAGTATTGGATTATTTTTGGTGATGCATTGCTAATTTTCAACTTCTCTCTTTAAGTTTTCATGCCATGACCACTGGGGCGGAAACCATGACGTTGCCTTGGACTTTAAACTAAACCATCTCATTCTGGCTTTTTTCTAACCTCGAAATCTCAAAAGGACAGGTCTAAGATGGACGCAGCCTCCATAGGATGCAACCTTGCATTTGAGAAACACCCATAGAACGGTCAACTTACCCCATACTCTAACCTGAAGGCAGGGATCATAAAACTTTATCTTTTACCTTAATTGTTAGATGGGTGTTGATACCAAACTTTTTTTTCTCATCTACCCAGGAGAAAGTCATGTGTTCTGCTGCTGAGGTTGTCATAAAGCATGCTTTTTTCCATTTGTTGCATTTGGCAATATTATCAAAAGATTCTGAAAGAAATAAGATAATTTTCAAAGCATTAACATGAATATGAAAGTCATTAATGACCATCTTTCATTATTGTTTATTTACAGTGTCTTTTATTCTGCTTACCTGACTCATGCAGAATTCTGGCTTGATGTTTGGTCCACCTGTTAGCTGGCTCTGGTGCTTGATAGTCTTCTCAAACCTCTGAATCAAGGCCACCATGAGAGGCCTTCTGAAGACCATCATTACGCTGCAAATCCAGTGGTCTTTACTATGAGGTAAATCTTTTTTAACTGCAGCATTGAGCGTTATGTGCGCTGTTTATGCGCACTGAATGCCTTTTGCCCTCTCCTGCAACATGCGTTTTTTAAGGAGCGCTAAGAGCGGAAAAGCACCTGACGTCATTTGTGTCTTTCCTTTGTCCAATTGAATATGGGGAGAGGCGGGCCTTTCGTTGTAGGGACCGATGTTTACAGTTATTTGAAACAACCGTACTTCAGTCACTTACTGTCTCCTGTGTGTTTATGCACCTCTCACCTTCGTTCAAAGTCAGTGCAAGCATCCTCTTTTTAAAGTTTCTGCTTATATGACAGTTAACAGCAAAAGAGCGCTCACTCTTCAACATTTGATTGACAGGACAGCTGCCTCGGTGGTTGCCTAGCAATATAAAAAGCTGCACTGCTTTTTATAAAGTGACCAAATCAAGGTGCACGTTGCGTTTCCACATCTTTGAAACGCATTTGGTGTGATTGGCCCCCAACAAGGGTTTTTTCTGCCGCTTTTTATTTTTTCAGCTTTTGCCTTGATATTGTATTTTACATTGGTAAATGCCTATGGACATTGGCTACTAGCGTTCTTGCATGTGTAAATGCACATCGATGCGAACAACGACGCAAACGTGTAAATGAAAAGTGGCGCATAGCCTACTGTGTAGAGGCATTGGGGTAGGTCTGACTAAATCAGCCTTAATGACAACTGCATCAGTCTTCAATGATGGTTTAACTTTTACACAGATAAACACTCACTTTGTCTATCCAGACCTCAAGGTTAGAGTTCAAACAGATTCAGATAGTTGGTTTTGTTCCTTTTCTAAGTGTTTTGTTGATATTTTAGTCCTGATTGATTATGACAGATTTGTTACAGCCTTATCTGTCAAAATGACAGACAATAAGAAAGTTTAATTCAACCTCTGGTTGTTAAGCAGATTTTGAACCAGTCTTCTTAAATTGTGTCACTAGCCTACCACAATCCCTGTGCACCAGCTATGTAAAGTGTAGACCAAACTTCTGCCTCCACCTATGAGTCTCTTCCCACATGTAGTAAAGTAATTAATGCAGTCTTACAAATGAAAGGTTTTTTTAGGGTACATTATTTTAATTACCAAATGATTTCTCGGATGAATTGGATAAAAATACATTATTTTATTTTTCATTTATGACAACTGGTTGTTGCTGCATGAACTATAAACCAATGCAGCTATTTTGGATACAAGATAATGCGCCTCAGGTCACACAAATCAAACACAAAGAGTTGTCATACACAGTGTGTACAGTCAGTCATTCAAATTGGATATACACAAAAATCAGATTTAAACTGACAGTGTAAACATAGTCTATGAGATCAATGAGGGGTCAATAGATCTAGTTCAATCAACACCCTCACCATGCTCTCCCAGCTTTAAGTGCTTAGACCTCTTTTTCTAATCAAACAATACAAGGACAGATGTTTCGGCGTTATTGCCTTCAAGATTAAAATCTGCATTTAAACCCAAAGGGGATATGATCTTTAAATAAAATTGCCTGTCATTTTATTGATTACAACCATAATACTGAACAACTTTAAAGGTCCCGTTTTTCCTGTGTTTTTGAAGCTTTGATTGTGTTTACAGTGCACAATACAACATGTGTTCATGTTTCACATGCGGTATTTTTCACACAATCTACTTATCTATATAGTGCTTTCACTGTCCTAAAAACAGGCTGATGTCTTCTTTGTCCTATGAAGTCCATCATTCAGAAATACGTAACGAGTTCTGATTGTGTAGCTTGTTTAGTGCAGTGGTTTTCAATCTTGTCCTAGGGCAGTGGTTCTCAACTCCAGTCCTCGGGACCCACTGCTCTGCACATTTTGGATGTCTCTCATATCTGACACACTCAGTTCAGTTCATGGAATCTATCCTAACGAGCTGATGATCTGAATCAGGTGTGTTAAATAAGGGAGACATGCACAATATGCAGAGCAGTGGGTCCCGAGGACTGGAGTTGAGAACCACTGTCCTAGGGGACCCACTGCCCTGCACATTTTGCATGTCTCCCTTATCTAACACACCTGATTCAGATCATCAGCTCATTAAGGGACAGATCCATGAACAAAACTGGGGCTGCGTCCGAAACCGCATACTGTATAGTAGGTACTGAAAAAGATGAAGTACCTACTTACTTGGCGTTAAAACAGTAGGTACTGTATTGTATGAATCCGGGTAGTATGAATGAGATTCGGACGTACTACATTCGCCATGTTGCTACATCACGTGACATACGTCGTCATCACGTCATGTCATTTCAGCGCGAAAACAGCCGCGTGCCTCTTCTTCTTCGTTGGATAACTCCTCGTCCGGGGCATCATGGGATAGTGAAGCGTTCATTGTATGCACACTGCAAAATCTAACCGGAAGTAGTAGGTCATCCGGGTACTTTTCGCATACTGTTTTTCGAATACTATGTATTCGGACATACTACTCGCCTCGCCTACTGCTTTTCGCGTATAGTATGTATACTATATAGTATGTAGTAGGCGGTTTCGGACGCAGCATGGGTGTGTCAGTTAAGGGAGACAAACAAAATATGCAGAGCTGTGGGTCCCCTAGGACAAATTGAAAACCACTGGTTTAGTGTGTTGTGATTTGACAGCAGCTTAGCTTAGCCAGGGCGGAGTTTAGTCAAACACACTTGCTTTGACGACATTCAACCGGAAAGTAAAGGGTTGTAGTCCAAAACGCCCGTTCACTGTATTGAAAGGGGAATTCTCTTAAAGATAATACATCTCCTGGCTGGCAGTGAACTTTGAGCTTTATCATTTACAGGTATTATTTATGCTATTACAGCAACATTACACACTACCTAAAGTTTGAAATATGGGATCAGGAAAAACGTGACCTTTAATGTTTAAGTATTGAGAAAGAAATGAATTCTTACTGTGGTGGAGATAGTGAAAACTCTTACAAAGAGTCATTTTGGGTGTTTTATTTAAAGACCATGTCCCCGTTTAGCCTGACTACGTCAGACTTCGTACTTCCGCTCAAGCAAAGTAGCAGAGAACGGTATTACAAGGCTAGTCCTTTGGGTTTAAATGAAGATTTTGATCTTTCATGTTTTTAATATTTTGGTTTTTCTTTTGGTGCAATTTATATAAATGAAATACTCTGATGTGATGATGTTCTCATTGTGTTCTTTTGTTACAGATAGAACTGAACTGGAGTCTGTGAACTAATGCTGTGTTCGAGACAACTTGGATGTTGGATGTTATTGACCTCAAACCCGTAAGAAGTCTGGAACAGCAAAGAAAGTTGAGTATCCGACCTCTCAACTTGGGACAGATCCATCAACACCGACCTCAACGAGATGCATCATTTGACATTGCAGGCAAGGTGGTGGCTAGCCTTTCACAGCCTTACATGAACCACAAACAAACTTAATTAAAACTTTATTTTTACAGCACATAATATTTATGAACATGAATGTTATATTATCCAGTAACCGTTTTCTACCATAATTGGCACAAGAGCACAAACTTCTCCTGGCGTCTCATTATGTGGTAAACACGCAAATGTGATACGTGATTGACTGGAATGCATTGAGGTCGGAGGTGTTCGAATTGAAGGGGGTCTGGGGGGGACCTCCTATAAGCCTTAAGGGACCCCCCATAAAGCACAAAAATATAAATTAGGGGGGTCCCCTGGTTTTTATTAAAATTAAAATACTACATAAATTTAAAATCCTCATTTTGCGTGTCACAAAGCGATACTGTCCATTATTTGTCCCAATTTCGCAATAAAATAATTCAAATGACTTCTGTCCGAAATAAAGAAACTCGCAAGTGCGCCTCATGCTGTTTTCTGGAGGAATTGACAGACGAGTTAATGTCTCTATCTGCGTGTGGAGTATTTTTTACCTCAGTTGCGGTAAGAATCTTTAGTAATCTTTAGGTTTAAGGGTTTTTTTTTTTAATCTTCTCAAACAATTTTTTTCATAACAGTGGCAAAGCTCTCCACTCAGACTGACGGCTGGTCAACCCAGTCACACAAAATATTTTATTAGGAAAGCAGAAGAAATCACGCTTAAATGATAGTCTCTTTAATACTTAGCCTATCGTTCAACTACGCATCTTTCAGAAATAAATAATTATTTGTAGAAAGTATCTTTTGCATGTGTTTTTTAAAACCTTGGAAAAATGTAACATGCAGGGCCGAAGTGGGACTCATTTTCAGCCCTGGAGTTTCATGTCTTAGACCGGCCCACTTTAGTTCACCACTGACTATATTAAAATAATATAATTAAATCCTCAGTGCACTATTCTTTGCAGCCTTGCAATTAATATATTTTCCAAAAATATCGTTTCCAATTCAATGCAAATAGTCTAAAAACAGTTATGATTTTGCCATAATCATGCAGCCCTACCATAAGGTATTTTAATATTATTCAATTAAACTTATTCAAAAACTGCTGAAAAGGATCAAATGTTTTCCCCTATATTTTTCCCCTAGCGTTTTGCATGAAATAGATGAAGAATAACTATTAATAGATTAATCATTGTTACATATATAACTTACCGGTAGATATAAAAAATACGACATTTACATTTTATCAAGTTATCAACTCCTGAAAAGGAACAAATGTTTTCCCCTATATTTTTTCCCCTAGTGTTTGCATGAAATAGATGAAGAATAACTACTAATAGATTAATCATTGTTACATATATAACTTACCGGTAGATTTTTACGTTTTTTTTACATTTACATTTACCTTTTATCAAGGTATCAAGTTACGCTCAAGTTTATTTTAAATCTAATCGTGCAGCAAGTGCACTCAAATAGACGCGTCTAAAACAAAACTCGTGTTCACAGGCGACCGCTTTGAAAAGCAGAAGGCGGCGGCGCGTCATGCGTTGTCCATGCGTTTTAAATGAATATGGACCCTAATTATGATTATGAACGCAAGAATTACTTCGTGGTCGGAAGCTGGGGCACAATCAACTTGGTCATAAAGCGCTGGGGACGTATACCACCCGCAAATTAGGCGAATGGGGCTGCTGTGAGTGCTGGGGACAGCAACCTTCAACCTGGTGGCATGATAACTATCTTTAAAATTATGTATCTTTAAAAAGATTAATTATATGTAATTTATACAGTGAAGAAGACAGTGTTATTATTCATTTGATTCTATTTATGTACCTAAATACTACTGTTAGATCTTGCTTTATTTGTAACTTTGTTCTTTTCTATTTTGATATGTTCATAATTTCCAGTTTTGCTGATCCGAAAATTATTCAATCTATGACTCAAAAAACGCAATGTAATCATCCATTTAACCACTACTATATAGTAAAATTATGAATTAAGAATGAGTCCACCCTATTTCACCCCTATTCTGTTTAAAAGTTCTGCCCTTGCCAGTGTTTCACACTAATTTGAGGGGTAAACTTTTTTTAGAGTTTGAGTTAAGGGTAATTTGGGGTTTCTTTGATTAAAACCAGGATCAGATGATTGTTGATCAAGGACGATCACATCTTACGTTGTGAAATCACAGCGACCCTATAATGAGGGGGGTGGAGCTTGGCCGGGGGGTGGGGCTTAGCTAGGGGACCCCCATAAGCTTTGACATAATTCGAACACTGCGGAGGTAGGATATTTAATGACATAACATCAGAAATCCGAGTTGTCTGTAACACTGCACAATATTTCACCTAATTGTCTCCACCTGATTATCCTCCCATGTTTTTAACACAACTATTGATTGGTGACACGGATGAAGGCGGCAAGCAGAGACATTAGTCCTTTGTATCTCTCAAAAAAAAAAGGAAAAAAGAAATCTATATTTAATGTTAAAAAACACTTAACAGTAGACTGTGTTAGATAACTGTGCTCTTGGAAGTCAGTTTAAGTGAACAAATGGTAATGTTTATGAAAAGTTCATTTTTGTCACAGTTGCAAACTAACAACCACACAGAATATGAAGAATAGCCAGAACTGTGGTATTAAGCTAGCCCTAAAATGTTGTGAGAATCTTGATGTATTGGACACAGGTGTGTAGTATCTGTTATATATTGACGGTTGACAGGTTTGTTTGCATGTAATTGCATTATTATTAATTTGGGGTTGATAGTCCAATGTTGATTTGAGAGAAATATTTTTTTCTTTTTCTTTTTAGATCCTTTCTCTTTTTTTATGCAGCTCTTAAGTAGGCTTGTTGCGATAGTCGGTGAAACGGTGATTACCGGTGCTTCAGCCTCTCACCGGTTAGATCACTTGCCCACCGCGACACCGTCTTTCACCGTCGTTTTGATATTTTCTTGTAATTAAATAATTTAGTTTCGTTAGAGAGAGCAAACACTTACAACTGAATGTGTCTGCTCCCTGAATTCAGCGAAGCTGAATGCGCATCACATCACAGAGCAGCAGGTGTCATATTTCATTTCTTTCAGTCAGAGTTTGCGAGGCTCGTGTCATCACAGAGCAGCGGCTGCGGGTGTCAGAGTTTATTTATTCCTGTCAGTCTGCGCCGAGCAGACGATGGCAGAAGCCGCGTGCTTACTCGTTTTTGTTATAAGATACATATATGATGTTTAATATAGGCGAGATCGTTTTGTTGTTGTGTTTTTCATTAAGAATAATAATAAACCCATCATTCAAGCAGCGCTTTATGGAGGAATAGCCGGTTGCTCTGCTTGGGACTGCCGGGTTTCTGTCAGAAGTACCTGCGCACATTGACTCAAGCACTTAAACCAGCTGTTGCACTCGCATTTGCACGCAAATTCATACGCGATTTAACGCAGCGTACGCAAGCGCTGGATTTAAACAACAGTTGCATCTAATTCAAAAGTGAAAGTTAAATGCGAACTTCTGTGCATTTATAAGCCCCTCCCACCCGGTGAAACCGGTAAAGCCGGGTTTGTCAAGCGCTGATTAACCGGTGGGAAAATTCTGTCACCGCAACAACCCTACTCTTAAGGATGAACCACCCTGATCTACTAAGATGCACAGATTCAACTCTGGCCCAGCATCATCCCCACACCTCATCTGCCATCAGTTTAATTTAATGTCTGTCAATTGCAAATGCTATTTATTTCAGTTATATTACAACTTAATATTAACTTTAATTGAGACTAGTATTGTGTAAAGCTGGGGTTTCCAAACTTTTCATTTTAAAACCTATTAGACAAGTATAATCTATTCTAGACTAAGGGTGTCACGATTTCGATTTTAAATCGATCGAAATTAAGTCACAGCTTCGAACTTCGAATTAAAAAATGGGATCGTCGATGCTGCCACGCCCCCATTTCACGTCCGGTCGGCTTGCCAAGCGCGGAAAAAAAACTCTCAGAGATGCCTTTAAAAACATCTGTCCAGCGGAACGCGATCATATTTTAAACACGAGGGATGTATTGCTACAACTCCTTGAAATGCATATCATAAACAGGATTACTAGTGATCTGACTTTGGACAGAGCGCAGCTCTCTGCATGTGCGCGATAGTGAGGGAGGCGCAAATATGCAGCGGGTTATATTTTAAACAAAAGGATAGTTTGCCTCAGCTCGCATGAAACGCATAAAACTGAACACATACATAAGGATTACTACTTTAGTTTATGTTTAGACTTCGGACAGATGCGAGAGCGTGTGCACGTGAGACAGAGAGAAGCGCAGCTGCTTATGATGCTGGATTTATTTCAGATGCCAAGTCCAAGACACGCGCATTAAGTCCATGTGCATTAAGTCCATGTTAGAGATGTGCGGATGGACTATTATTTCATCCGCAACCGCATAACAAAACTCATCATCCATCCACCATTTTAATAAGTCAGAAATGTCTCCGCTGTTTTCTGCTGACAGGCATGGTGGGCGCTACTGGGGGCGTGTGCAGCAGGTGACGCAAATTTTGGGTCCTCAGAAGGCTAGACCGTCTCATTTCAGTTCTCTTCTTGAACTTCTGAGGCTGCCACTATGAAAGACAGAGAGGTCGCATGCTTAGACAGAGCTAATAACAAGAAGTCGATCCGGCACCCGCCCAAATTTAATTAAAATATTATTTTTCGTCACGTCATCCGCCCGATCCATGTAACTGCCAACCGCGCATCTCTAGTCCATGTGCGTGCAAAAAGTAATCCTCTCTCTACAAGCTCTCGCGTTAAGTGAAGCCCACAAACCCCCATGCAAGTTGTGCAATGTGCATGTTAAAGTATTATAATAATAATAATAAATAATGGCATATAATTTTTGTCTAAATTATATGCCTATATAAATATATGTAAAAATCGAGAATCGGATCGAATCGTGACCTTAGAATCGAAAATGTAATCGAATCGAGGATTTGGAGAATCGTGACACCCCTATTCTAGACCCACTAAATATTTTTAAATATACATTTTTTTAATGGGATAAAACACATTTGTTCTCTTTCAGTGGTGTCATTTTATTTTCATAATATTTCATAATGTAAAGAAGTGGTTCTAAACATTATTCCTCGAGGCCCACTGCTCTGCACATTTTGTATGTCTCTTTTATTTGACAGACTCAGTTCAGTTCATTGAGAGCTCTTCTAATGAGCTGATGATTTGAATCAGGTGTGTTAAATAAGAGAGACATACAAAATGTGCAGGGCAGTGGGCCTCGAGGAATAACGTTGAGAACCACTGAAAAGTAAATATAAGTTTATTTGCAATACCAAATATTTTATGGTATATTCTTTCAAAACCATTGTCATTGTTAATTATTAATTGGCCAAACTGTTGTTGCATCATTAAAGTGTGAAACACACCTTAACCTACTGTGTGACCGACAAGTGGGTCCTCCTGACCCACAGTTTAAAATCCCCTGGTGTACTGAATGTTGTATTGTAATTAAAGTTGCATCAAAGTCTTGTGTAACAGTCTCCAATATTTGTGATTATATGCACAGTGTCACATGGTACTTTCAGCACTTACTACATCACAGTGTTTTTAATGCTTTAATTTTTAGGTTTATTATAAATTCATTCATTTTTAAAGAATTCCTTCTTTATGTAGAACATGCAAAGTCTAAAATGTAAAGTGTCATGACCAGCTCTGGGTCTTGTGTAGTGATTAAATGAACAGGTGGTAAATGTCATAGCTTTGCAGTATATTGGGTAGGAGGCTCTGGATGTAAAGAATATTCAGCACATAGGTTTCATAAATTTAATTTGGTAAACAAACTTGTCAGAACAATGCTGTGATGCTGGATAATACCTGGTCAAATTAATACATGTATAATGTGTTTCGACATTGTATAAGGTTTCTTCATCTATACAGACATCTGTTAGAGAACGGTGCAGAGACTGCTTATCTATTATTGGTTACAGTATATTTGTTAAAATGTTGCCAGTGAGATTATTTTCGTGCACAAGGTACTTTGAGTACCTTTATGTGTTTTATTCTGCACTTAAAGCATAAACGCAATTTAAATGCAAGAGTCCTCTCGTCCTTACTGCAAAATATGCAAGTGAAACTGGACTAAACGCATACATACGGGTATGATTTCATATATTAGGTTTCTATATTACACGTGATACGAGGTAGGGTATATAAAAATAATATTTTATGAATGCAAAATAAATGCCAATGTGAGGGACCAAGCAGTCAATAAAGATAGGGCAAGCCATAAAAAATAGTTTCCAAAGTATAGTTTTAATAAAGTTCAAAAATGAAGAAAAAATAAATTACCTAAAGTAAGCAAATTAAATAACTAGGCCTATTAAAGAGGTCAACAGAACAAAACTAACACAACTAGACCATGTGCAAACAAACTGAACTGACCTAACAAATGACACAAAAGGGCACAATTTATACAAGTGGACTAGTCCATGTTTAACACAGAGGGGGGAACACAACACAAGCTAGAACACCACAATGGCCAGTTAAATTAGCAAAATTAATTATTAACAAAAGACTAAATAGACAATCTTTAACAAATCAAAAAGGTAACCAATCAATTAAAGAAATCAAAATAAGTTGAAATATGGTAAAATACACATTTTATATCTCCCCGCAAATCATCAGGAGTTGGTATTGGCAGGCGGAACTAAAGTGCGGTTGCAGCAGCCCGTCGGACCTTAATGTGAACGGACCTCACATCGGAGCATGAGAGAAACCTCCACGACTCCAGCCATCCACAACACGGTAACTTAAACTCAAAGTAAACTATATTAACACAAATATATAGTACAGCAAACAAATTTGTGTGCACTCCAAATTGCTACTGAAACTTATATTAAATAAACATAGTTAAACCAAAAATAACTGGAGTCTGTTTTATTATAAACTATAATGTGAATGAATGCGCGCATGTGTGTGTGTGTGTGTGTGTGTGTGTGTGTGTGTGTGTGTGTGTGTGTGTGTGTGTGTGTGTGTATTACCAATGACTAATGTGTGACCGCATCATGACTGGCCATCACATACTCCCTCCCTTCGGAAATGTCACTGGCACAGCGGGAGAGATAATCTGTGGTCAGATTTTCTTTGCCAGGGACATGTTGAATGGAGAAGTTGTAGGGCTGCATGGCTAAGTACCATCGAGTGATTCGGCTATTCGTATCCTTCATCCTTTGGAGCCACATCAGAGCCTTGTGATCGGTTTCCAGGGTAAATTCTCTTCCCAACAGATAGTACTTTAATGAACCCAAAGCCCACTTTACAGCCAAACATTCCTTCTCCACAATAGAATAGCGTACTTCTCTAGGGAATAGCTTACGGCTGAGAAAAGCAATAGGACATCGCTCACCAGGGGCTCCCTGCAATAATACTAACCCTAGGCCTCTGTCAGAAGCGTCTGTCTGAAGAACAAAAGATTGATTGAAATCAGGATTGTGCAGTACAGATTCCTTACTTAATGCTGTTCTGAGGTCCTGGAATGCTGCCTCCGTGTCTTTTGTCCACTTGAGCTGACTAGGACTCCTTGAGCCCACCATATCGGTCAGTACTGCAGCCCTGCTGGAGAAGTTGGGAATGAATTTATTATAAAATCCAGCCATGCCTAGAAAGGATCTCAGCTCTTTGCGAGTGCGTGGCTGTGGACATTCTGCAATGGCCCGAACCTTTTTCACCTGAGGCTTGATAACTCCGTTACCAATGACAAATCCCAGGTACTCAGTCTCAGTCCTTGCAAAGGCACACTTTCTGGAATTGATAGTCAGACCTGCATCCTGAAGACGCTGCAGAACCTCCTGAATATGTTGCAGATGTTTCTCCCAAGTATTGCTGTAAATAACGATATCATCTAGATAAGCAGCTGTGAATGTCAACCCCTGCAGTACCTGGTCCATAAGCCGTTGAAAGCTGGCTGGTGCCCCATGCAGGCCAAAGGCCAAAACCTTGAAATGGAATAATCCACACGGTTTCTTAAAGGCAGTCAGTTCTCTGGAACGCTGGGTCAATGGGATCTGCCAGTACCCCTTTGAAAGATCAATGGTGGTTAGAAATTTTGAGGTACCCAGACGATCAGTCAGGTCCCCGATCCGTGGAGTGGGATAAGCATCAAATTTTGTCACAGAATTGAGATAACGAAAGTCTATACAAAATCTTATTGTACCGTCTTTCTTGGGGACAAGGACAACAGGGTGGCACCACTCGCTCTTTGATGGCTCGATGATTCCTAGCCTCAGCATCAGTTCCACTTCTTCCTTCAGTGACTCTTGCAAACGCTCTGGAACCCTGTAACTCATCCTTCTCACAACGGCATCAGATTTTAACACAATGTCATGTTCAATTAAGGTAGTGAGCCCAGGATATTCGGAAAAGACTCCAGGTAAGGATATCTCTCTTACCTTCTTCTGTTGCTGTGGGGACAGGTGACTAAGGTCAACATCTCCTAGAGCAGGCTGGGGTAAGTACTGATCATCAAATTCTTCTTCTTCAAATACATGTTTCACCATCAGGCTGTGAGTAGCCTTGTCAGGACGAGGGACCCATGGTTTAAGGAGGTTAATATGCAGGGTTCGTGTAGAGCGATCTTGGTCTAATCCTGCCACTTCATAAGTTGTAACTCCCAATTTCCTTCTGACTTCATACGGCCCCTGCCATTTTGCCAACAGCTTGCTTTCATGGCTGGGTAGCATCACCAACACCTTCTGACCAGGTTCAAAGCTTCGCTCACGGGCAGATTGATCATACCAGGTTTTCTGGCGAGTCCGAGCTTCAGCCAGATGAGACTGAGCGAGGGCAGTCATCTTCTCCAAACGCTCTCGCATCTGCACCACATAGGACACCACATCTGTCGGTACACCTCTTCTGTGGTCTTCTTCCCAGGTTTCTCGAAGCAGAGCAAGCGGACCCCTTACTTCAAGTCCGTACAAAAGCTCGAAAGGGGAGAAACCAGTAGACGATTGTGGTACCTCTCTATATGCAAACAGAAGATACGGGAGCCATTGATCCCAATGTCTACCAGAGTCACAAACAAACTTGTGAAGCATCTGTTTCAGGGTCTGATTAAATCTTTCGGTAAGTCCATCGGACTGCGGATGGTAAGGAGTAGTTCTTAGACTTCGGATGCCTAGCAGCTGGTATACCTGCTTCAAAAGGGTTGGCATAAAGTTAGTTCCTTGGTCTGTTAGAATCTCAGCAGGAAACCCAATTCTGGAGAATAGTTGTACAAGACAGGTTGCCACATACCTTGCCTTAATGGACTTTAACCCTCTGGGGTCTAAGGGGTTTTTAGGGCCCTGGAGAAGTTTTGACCTGCACTGACATTTGTGCTTTTTTCAGTTGCTTAAAAACATAATAATGGCAAAAGTCTTATAACACTGCATTCAGCACAAACTGGGCTACTATATTATATGATTAACATGTATGTACATGTTTGTATTTTTGAGAGGAAAATGTTTATGCGTGGTTTTTGAAAAAGAAAAAAATTTAAGTGACTGATATAAGTCCACAAAACTCATTCTAAACATGTTTTCCTAAAACTTTTCAAAACAGGATCTAGTAGTCTAGAGTTTTTTCTTTAAAATGATGTGAAAATCATTCTGCTTACTCCTTCACATAACACAATATATTGATTTACAATTTCAAAGTCACTTTTTGGTTAGGAAGGCAATATGCAAGGAGGCTGGAAGCTCTTGAATAATCTGTGATTGACAGCTGAAGAACAATACACTTGCATAATGAGCTGTGTGATGAGCCTTTAGGCAGGAATGTGAAGATGCCATTATTGTTAAGTGTTTGTTTGTGAAAGCAACACAAAAGAAATGCCTTCACATGCATGATCCTGCGTTAAATAAACGTACTGTGCAGAGATATACGCGAATAAACTGGGTTTTAGATGTGTTTAGATGCGTCTTAATACAAAGTGCGTCAAATATGAGGCATTGTGTGTTTGTGTATGCGTTTGGCCGTTGATCGCGTCTGACGGAAGCACAGAAAACATAAGCGCATGAAAACATAAGCGCATGGAGATAACTTTTATTTACTAGGCGATAGTAACCAAGTAGATGTGATGTTTGCAATCGTCTTTTATACGAATACCAAAAAGCGCGTCAAATGAGGCATCGTGTCTTTGTGTGTGCATTTGGACATCGCGTCACACAGACGAAGCACACACACTTGCATCTTTTATAAGAACACCACAAAGCGTGTCAAATATGAGGCATCGTGTGTTTGTGTGTGCATTTGGACATCGCGTCACACAGACGAAGCACACACACACTTGCATCTTTTATAAGAATACCACAAAGCGCGTCAAATATGAGGCATCGTGTGTTTGTGTGTGAGTTTGGACATCGATCCCATCACACTGACGAACACGAAGCACACACACTCGCGTCTGTCTGGAGATTTAGGCGCGAGTAAACAGTTATGTGATGTGTGCAATCGCATCTTTTATAATGATACCACAAAGCGCTTCAAATATGAGACATTGTGTGTTTGTGTGTGCGTTTGGACGTCGATCGAGTCACACTCGCGTCTGGAGATAAGTTTAGTTACAGTCACGAGTAAACAAGTAGATGTCATGTTTCCAGCACTCGGATTAAAACTCAAAACAGCAGTGAATGGCTGCAGAGACGGAATGGAATGTCCATTGACTGTGGGGTTGACTAATGAATATGGATGATCTCTGCTCTTTTCTTCAATGGAGCGGGGCGTGGCTCATTATAGATAATGAAGCAACAGAAGAAAGACGGTACATCTCTCTCTTCTAATACAGTTAACAACGAATTACAATATTTGTTTTCGATTTCACTTACATCTTCCAAAAGCAGACATTCCAAGCATTATGTAGACATTTATCTTTTGTTTATATGACAAATATTCGTTAAGTTACAGTTAATTTTTCTGACGTGTTTCTGAAAGGACTTTACTGAGGGAGAGAGAACAAAACGCGCATCATGTTTATTTTCTTAATTTTGCGAAAAGCACAACATTCTGTTTTTATTGGGAGTGGACAGAAAAAAACTAGACACTTTAACGTTTTAAATGATGTATAAATCATATCTGTATGTCCAAAATCAGCAGAGTTATCTAAGTCTCTTTGTGGAGGGATTGAAAAATAAAGAGTTTGCGGCGCCCGCGCCGCAGCCGACCCCAGAGTGTTAATGGAAAGACTTCAGGGTACCTTGTTGCATAGTCGGTTACCACAAGCATAAATCTGTTACCTTGCCGGCTTCGTTCCACAGGTCCCACAACGTCCATTCCCAGTCTTTCAAAAGGAGTGCCTACAATCGGAAGTGGTTGGAGAGGGACCCGACTTGGGCCATGGAGGGATACTTTCTGACATTCTGGACAACTTTTACAGTATTGCGTTACCTCTGCGTTCAAGCCAGGCCAGTAGAAGTATTTTCGGATCCGTGCAATGGTTTTACGCTTCCCCAGGTGGCCAGCCCAAGGAATTGAATGCCCAAGGTTAAGAATAACTTCACGGACACCATGTGGGACTACCAGTTGAGTCTCTGGCCCAAGACGATAAAGTATTCCCTGTTGAATGCAGTACTTTTCCTCGCTGTCATCATCCACAGTTGCACAGTCTTTCTTTGCCCTTTCCCAATAAGGGCCGAGACTGGCATCCTCTTGCTGTAGCTGAACAATGTTTGTGGGCAGTTTATACTCTGGGGAAAAGTCATGGAAAAGTTTAGCAGGCATTTTAGAAGCATTGTACTGAAGTTTCTCTAACCTTTTCTCTCGATGAGATTTCCTGGGCCTAGCAGAACCACAGATCTCCACATCAGTGTTAAAGAATGGTAGGGCACCAAGCCACTCTTCCTTTACCTCACTCTTGCTTGCTTTGGCTCGGGTAACAACCACATTGCAGGTGGGAATTGATTGTAACTGGTCTCGGAGCACTGGCAGATCATGACCCAAGATGACAGGAAATGGCAGGTTGTCTGCTACGCCCACCTCCAGAAGATAAGTATGTCCTCTCACCTTAACATACACCTCTGCAGTCGGCAGCAGCTTCTCATCACCATGAACACAACGTACAGATTTCTTCTCAGTATAACTTGAGAGGGTTGATGGAATATGTGTGGAATGCACCAAGGTCTGATCACTCCCAGTGTCAATAAGAGCTGCCAATTGCCTTCTGTTCACCTCCACGGTGATCAACGGCCGTGACTGTTCAGTTTCCACTGGAGGTCTCGTTTGACCCCTGGGCACATAACATAGGCGAGTAGACTTAACATTGTTAGGGCACATGGGTTTCGTGTGACCCTCCTGACCACATAAATAACAGATCGGCACTTTCCTGTGATTTTTAGCTGCAGTTACAAATGCCGGCCCTCCTCCTGGAGGCTTACCTGCATTGTGGAAACTTCTCTGTTGTTGCTGTGGAACGTTTGATCTCCGGTCATCCCTGCTGGACTTCCAACACCAGGGCTGATTACCCTTACAAGCTGCCACAAACACATCTGTCAGTGTCGCTGCTTGCAATGCAGACTTTGGATCATGTTCCCGGACCCAGACCTGGAGCTCAGGAGACAGCATTCTTAGGTATTGTTCTAGAATTATAATTTCTCCAACTTCCTCAACAGACTTAGTTTTAGGCTGCACCCACTTTCCATACAGTTCTTTTAAGTGTACATATAATTCTTTGGGACTCTTAAGGGGTTGAACATCAAGAGAACGAAATCTTTGCCTGTAAGTTTCTCGATTGACATATTTTCTCAATATACACTGCATGAAAAGAGGTGTATCCGTACTAGGAAACTCCTGTAAACACCACTGATTTTCGGAAGTATCTACTAGTTCCACTGAGGGTAAACTTCTAATTCCACCAAGTTAGGAAACTCCCGTAATGATACCAATTCGGATGTATCTTGCTGACGGGATATTCCTGTGGTATATGCAGCCATTTGTTGCCATGGCAAATAATCCCATTGAAGATTTTGTCAGGGGACATTTTCACACCTTCAGAGGTACTGGGATTTCACACCTTTGCACAATTCTAGTGTCCCCATTGGTGTGTAATCCCAACACTGATTGGTTGCTTTTAAAACCCCCTCCCAAAACTCTGACAACTATTGGGACACAACTTTGAAACTTTCCAGTTGAGATGATTTGATTGGTTACACTTTGTATTTAGCCCAACCCAAGCCCTCATAGTTTAGTGACTTGATTGGTTATTTGCCTGCTATGCAGATAGACTACAATCCCCCCCCCACTATATCCTACTATACATGCCCAAAAAAAAAAACTTGAATTGAGTTTGAAATGTTTATTTAATAAAAAACTGAACAATCCACAATTGTCACAATCACAAAATAATATTACACATAAATATTAGAAGTTGCATACATAAACAATACTATTTAAACTTATAAATATACAGACAGAGAAAGCAATATTAGAGTAAAATAAAACAAAATAAAAGCAACAATGAAAACTACATTCAAAGCAGTACAATGTAATGTAGCAGTGGCGGTTGCAAATTCAAAATAAGTGTTCGGAGTGTCATGTGTGTTGCTTGTGTTTTTAAAATGTTTTTGTTGCTTCATGTAAACCATGTGCATCACGTGTTTAGTCAAAACACGTGATACACATACACGCACTCGACACGCAGAACACATATTTTGAAATTGGGAACCACACAAATGACGGGCTGTATACATGTTGTGACAAACTTCGCATCAAGTGCTCACAAAAAACAAGTCCCCAGCTGCCACTGTAATGTAGTAAATATCTAAATAAAATGAACAACAACTATATTGATCTTGCTTTAAGAAATCAGTCCTACACTGCAAAAAATGACTCTTACATAGTATTATTGTCTTGTTTTCAGTAGAAATATTATTTAAATTAAAATGCTTTTTCTTGATGAACAAAATGACCTAAGAAAATAAGTCTAGTTTTAGACAAAATAAATAAACACACACACACTTTAAGTGAATTTGTGCTTAAAACAAGCAAAAATATCTGCCAATGGTGTGAGAAAAAAATCTTAAGTTTTCTTTTTTCATAAAAACTTAATTTAAGCACAATTTTCTCACTCCACTGTTGAGATATTTTTGCTTGTTTAGGCACAAATTTACTTAAATTGTATATTTTTGTCTAAAAACTACACATATTTTCTAAGGTAATTTTGCTCATCAAGAAAATACATCTTGATTTAAGAATTTTTAGTTTTTCTACTAGAAAGTGATTTTTTGCAGTGTAGATTCAATAGCTTTCTCACATTTAAGAAAACCGGTTGCATTAAACCATTCAAGTTTTAAAACACATAGATTTGAGTACTGTGAACTTAAAAAAATTGAGTCACATGCAGTTATGCACTTATATTTAAGTTCACACTACCTAAATATAAGTGCATAATTGCACAAGACTTAAGTTCACAGTACTCAAATGTATGTTTTTTAAAACTTAAGGGTTTAAGGCAACCGATTTCCTTAAATGGTTTGAGTTAAGTTAACTGTTGTCAGCAAAGGTAAAGTTGATGCACCCTCATCTGGACAGACATCTCTTTGGAGCCCTTTGGAAATATAAAAGTACATATAAGTATTTGGCATAATACTTTTACACATATACAGATACACACGACAAATCAAATGACATATAATTAAAGTTGTACATTTTAGAAAGTTTACATTAAACTGTACAAAGATACAACAACATATGATCAAAGAACTTCATAATATACATCTTCTTACTTCATTTTCTGTGTTGATGTCCTCAGAGTCTCTGTGTTGTTCTGCAGCTTCATTACAGTAGGCTACTTCAATATAGTTGTCTATCAAACACAGAATAAAAAAATAGAATCACATACATCATAACACATCTATTAACTATTTAACCTCTTTAATTTAATAATTTCATTATTAAACTTACATCATTTTGGCCAGATTGCAGTGACATCAATTTCTTCAGTGTCTAGATCAGTCTGATGTTTTAGCTTTCACTGTTACTTCGTTATATTTCTCTGGCAAGCACAGAATTAAAAATCAAAATCACATACATCTGTTTACTATCTAACATGTTTGATTTTAAAAATTGAATAAATAAACATACATCATCTTTACCCAGAAACCTCTTCATCGTCCACAAAGTTGACCACAGTGTACATGACCTCTGTAAACACAAACATGAATAGACTTCATATTTAAAAAGATGAAGAACAGCAAACATATAACGTTTAAATATATAATGACTCCAAGCTTCTTTACAATAAGCATCTAGGTTCTCTCAAAGTGAAGCTGGCTTTGTTCTAAATCAATATAAAGCTATTAAAACAGTCTTGAAAAATAAGCAGCATCTACCAGAACTAAAGCAATGAGCTTTTAACAACAAAAGATCGTCTGTATAATTTAAAATAGCAGAGAGACACTTGCTAGCTGCTAACATTTCAAACACACGAGTTACTGTTGCTTTGTTTGTTTTAAGCAAATAACGTCTCATCTTGGCTTCTTTAAAGTTTTGTTTTTAAAAATTTAAACATCGAATTGATTCTTCTAACAGCCCGGTTTGAATGTTACTTCGCGTATTTTTAACCTCATGTTTACCGCTGTACCACGTATACCCTTAAAGTTTTACTGTTTGTGCTTTAAATTCAAACAGTTCTAGTATAAAGACAAAAACGAATCATAGTAAATAACATAATATGAACAAATAGGCAACCGATCAGCGTGATGCAGGCAAATGAATTAAATCAAACTTACCGTAATGTCGAGGAGCAAACAAAGAGCCCGAGAGTAATCCATGCAGTAACGGTTCGCGATTTTGAATCTTCCCGTCAAGCCATAGGTAAAGCGGTCGCACCTGAAGGGTGGAGGTGCATCCTGGGAAATGTAGTCCTTTGGCGTTGTTTCTGCTTGATCCTCTGCTCGCACTTAATATACTTTTTTTATAATCCGCGGTTTCACACTATGCATTGTTCTTTATACTTGATAATTAATAAAAAAATAAAAATAAATGTTTTTATAAAGTTTATTACGTTGACAAAGCATGTTTAGTTGAAAAACATGTTAACAGTTATTTTGAATGATGCTCAGATTTTCTTAAATATAAAATCTTTGTGAATCAGCACTTTCTTGATGAAATACAAAACTCTGTATAAACATGCCTCAGGAATGTCTGGGTTTAGTGGATTAACTGCCATACTAATCATTGGAAACATTTAACGTATACCTAAATGAATTTTTACTTAAATATAAGTAAATATAAACTAATACTGAGACATGTAGCCTAATTAATTTATTGTAAATGAATGCATTAACTAACAATGAAAAACACGTCATGTTGTAGTTAATGATGACTTTTCAATAGTTTATGATTAGTATATGCCTTAACCCAGCATTAGTTCATGTTAAAGTAAAAATGCATGTATGTCTTTTTTCACTGTGATATATTGACCCTTATTATATTATAAAGTCCCCATGTCTTTTATTTAAATTGATTGATTGAAGACAAACATTATAATATGTGGACTAACTTTGTACAAGCATGCATTATCATATGCTAAAAGTTACCTCCTCAGATAGACTAGAACATTCATTGGTGCCCGAACATTTTCCTTACAAGGGCCAAACCTGACTGAGGGCTGTGGGCCAAAAGTAAATGTTGTTGTGTTATATTAAAATTAAAGTTGCCCTGATAACCCCTAATTTATAATTTTAAAAATAAATAAGCAAACATTACTCTGTTTATGCATAACTTATGCAGTTTTATTTTCCAAGGCTTTTTGTAGAAAAAAGAAATCGTTTTGCCAATCATTTTAAATATCCTTTTCTCTGTGTGCCACTGCCGCAACCTCTTCATTTTTAGTCTATAGTACCCGAGTCCATTAATTTCCGTGATGCATTTTATACACTTTCAAGAATGCATGAAACATAAAAAAATTCACTTTAATCCCTTGCATTTAATTTTAATTTACATTTTGTAATGTAAAAATACAACAAAAAATGATACATTTTAGAAAATGTTTAATAAAAAATACGAACATCTGCGTCAATGACTTTTGTTTTCTTTTTCCTTATCTCACGTGGCATGATGGGCCAAATTTAAGGTCTATTGTGGGCCAACTTTGGGCACCTCTGGATTAGAAGTACAGTAGCTGACAGATATCTGCAGATATGTTTACCCAAGTTTGTCAGTCTGTATCACCCAACATGTTTTGCATTCATATGTGAAAGACTGTCTTTTAGATTATGGACCTGTCTATTGATATTTTTGTTTCCAATTTATCAACATCCTAGCTAGCAAAATTTGTTACATGATGTCATTTGAACGGCTTCTTTTAAACGATGTATGCAGCATTGAGAGATACATGCACAATATTCTGACCTTGGGCAGTTGGAGACATGTTTTCAAAGTGTTGTAAATATATATTCTGAAATAACATTTGTTGCATTTCTCTTGAGTCAGAGACATAATTTTCACACATGAAAATGGTAATTGTGTTCATTGAATTTTAGTTATTTTGAATTATGCTAAGTTTCTTAAATAGACGAATTAAATTATATTAATAATAAACGTATTTAGAAAACACAGTTTTTATTTACCACAATACTGTATGTGCTGTCTTAAAGAGACATGGTTAACCCCCCACCCCACCCCACTCAGCTCTGAAAACAAAGAAGACACCTCTACCTGTGGGTCATTAACATATAAAAAGCCCTTCACACATCACACCCACCCCTCCTCACAACCAGCTGTAAGGATTCCTGGAAACTTCCACCAGTTCCTACATACATCCACAAACGTAAGGTTTCTGGATGTTTAACAAGTTTACTTTGGTGTATTACCTTTCCAAGCACTCTGCCTCAAAAATCTGGCAAACCTAAAGTTTAGCAGAGATTTCCCATCCCGTATTTGTCCGTATACAGCTCTTTTCATGCAGTGATAGCAGACTTAAGTTCCTCATAGTCAAGGGAGTCATGCATGTCCATATAAACATAAGCAGCCCTGGCCTTACCCGCCAGGAGGGGAATTAACCAGAAGGCCCAGTCCTTCTTTGTCCACCGGCAAGCTGCTGCAATCCTCTCAAAGGTGATTAGAAAATGCTCAATATCATCAGAGTCAGATAACTTCTCTAGCTTAGGCTCTTTGAATTGACACTGACCTGGATTATAAGCATCAGACATGTCCTTCGGAATGGCAGCAGATGGAGACAGTGGCCGTGCAGCAGCCCCTTCCTCATCCTCTGATCCATCCAAAGTATCCCTGGCAGACAGCATGGGAATAGGGATTGGAGTTGTGCGTGCCTGCACCTCCAGCTGCAACAGACTAAACTGATGTTGGAGAGCTTTAAACCGACGATCCTGCTGAGCATACTCATCACTTCTCTGAGTTTCCAGAGCATCCATTTTTGCCATATGGGCTCTAAATAAGCCAGTCAGGTCAGAAAGAGTTGGCTCTCTACCCTCAAGCTCCATATTCACATCTCTGATATCCTGTGCTCCTGCCTCTGCCTGATCTTGTAGAACTCTCTCAGAATGTGCTGTGGGAACATCCTTTAAACCTCCTTTCCGTCCTCCCCGATTCATGGCTCAGACAAAAAAAATCAGGAGGGAAGGACAAAAAAAACACTTTTAGGAAACTTTCCCCTTCTAGCTGATCCCACCGCTGCCACCACTTGTGAGGGACCAAGCAGTCAATAAAGATAGGGCAAGCCAAAAAAAATAGTTTCCAAAGTAAAGTTTAATAAAGTTCAAAAATGAAGAAAAAATAAATAAACAAACAAATTACCTAAAGTAAGCAAATTAAATAACTAGGCCTATTAAAGAGGTCAACAGAACAAAACTAACACATCTAGACCATGTGCAAACAAACTGAACTGACCTAACAAATGACACAAAAGGGCACTGAAGACTTAAAATTTAGTCTTTTATTATTAAATGTATTCTTTTATTTAAATGTATTATTTTAATATGATTTCATTATTATATATTATGTATTATTATTCTTTATATTCATAATCAGTTGTGTTATCTTATGGAGTGTTAAATGCATGTGTTTGAATGAACGAGACTATAGATAGTATGGATCACATGTCAGGGGATTGAAAGAGGGTAATACGTTCTGATCATGCATGACATGTCAAATGTGTACAGTTTGCAAAGCACCACAAATGTATACACTAAGAATAGTATCTTAATATAGGAGTGGACTGTGCCATGTGTTAGCATGACATATATGTTCTATATTTGAGATGCTTAAGCAACATGTTTTTCTACCTTACAAGGAAGTCTTTCTGTGATGTATAAAAGCTCAAACCTTACTGTACCACCCCAGAGAAACTACGGGATGACGGGAGAATGAAAGAAATGTATAGGCTGTCATAAATAGAACATCTTTACTGGTTTCTCTCCTGACATATATATATTAAAGATTTTTTCTTGGCAAGACAATTGGTGTCCGGACCCGTGAATCAAATAATAAAGGGGAAAAGGCTTAATTCCAAGTCTACAATTTGGCGTCACGAACAGGATTGCATCTTCAGGCATTTGTCTCAATCATTTCAGGTAAGACTTTATTTTATTTCAAAATAATTATAAGTCTGCCTGATGATTGGACTTTGACTGAAACTGCTTAAAAGAACTGTGTCATTTAAACATCAGTTGTGTTGCCAATGAATATATGTGTCAGAAATAGTAAAATAATTTAAATAATATAAATTTGATGTGGCTTATTTGAGTTGCTCTGATCAGTAAACCTCTAAAAGATATTGAATGAAGCTGGGGTAGTCTTTTCTATGTTTGAAAAGACTTTTAAAAAAGTGGATCTTTTTTAGAAAGAAGACCATTTAGTCAATATATTGGGATAGCTGTAAGGCGATTTAGCAATCAGCTGTCATGACTGGGAGGTGGTTGGAATATGGCAAGACTGTAAAAACGATGGCAGAGTAATCTCTAAAATATTTCCAACACACCGAAGAATCGTTTCAGAAGGAAACGAGGATAGTGTGACAGTGGTGATTTATTGCGATTTAAAGTGGCGGGTCTGTGCTCCGAGTTAGTGCAGTGCAGTATAGAAGATACGAAGAAACCCTAAAACGTTTAAATACGCTGGAAATTGAACCCGTAGAAGAAGGGTATCAATAAAAAGGAGCTAGAATCGCGTGCATTTCAATTTTGACAACGAAGCTGTTCAGTGTTTAAGGAGGAGACTGATCTGAGACCAACTTGAAAAAAAATAAAATAAGAAAAAATTGAAGAAAAAGGATATATAAATTGATTAAGTTACTTATAAATAATTAGTTGATTTTGTTTTGTTTTTTTATTTCCCCCCTTCTTTGTTCCTCGAGTAAACTAGAGCAGGTTAGAGAGAAGAGAAGCAGAGAGAAGCTGAGGTGCTCCCCTGGAATTCACACACACACGCACACACACATATAAATAGCCTTGCTGCTGTTGGGGCCTCCCTTGGAATACACCCACACACACACACACACACACACACACACACACACAAAAATAGTCCTGCTGTTTTGAACATACAAGAGACTGAGGGACAAATAATTTGCAAGATGGCAAGTGCCTGTAACAGCAAAATGATATCTGTTTGGTATTTGGATAAAAAGAAGAAGCAAACTAAGTTTTTAAAAAAAGGATTGGATATCAATGCATCTATGGATGTGCAGCTAAGCTGGTTTGAGTCCCAAAAAGACTCTATCAAGACAAAAGTATTCCCAATACTGGCTGCTAATTGGATTGTGAAACAAGGAGGAATTTGTTGTGGCATTAATGGGTGTCCAGTTTCACTTGTTGAAGCAATGAAGCCTCAAGTTGAAGCATATAACAAGTTGAATAAAATCATGTCTATTAAATGTTCAGTTAAAGAAGATATAACCAATGATGATTCATTTGATCCAGATTGGACAAATATAATAACTGAAGCTGAAAGGAAATATTCACAAACACCAGAAAAATCCACAATAACTGTAACACCTCCTCCTTACAACCCAACTTATCCAACTTTGCCTGTACAATATACAAGTTCTTCTAAACCTCTGATACAGCCTCAGGCTTCAAGATCAAATGAAGGTCCAGTTGACAAAATGTATATTGCATCTGCACAAGCAGCTCCAATAATAATGAGATCTAAATCAGGCCAGCCAAATAGAGACATGCTGCGATGTACACCAGCTCGTGATAATGGATCTGACTGGGGTGATGAGACAAGAGATGATGACATGATCACAATTGATAAAATCGGTCCTGAAAGTTCTTCACCTGCAATTAAAAGAGAAGAATCTGAAATGATGACAGAAGAGAGACCATTCACACCAGGAGAACGTCAAGCCATTCTCACAGCCCTGCCTCCTTTAAAGAGACAAGATCCAAACACAGAGTTTTGGAGAGAATTAGACTCTCTGGTAGAAGCACATTAAATGACATTAAGAGATATACACACTATTGTTAAAGCTAAAATTCCAAGAGACAGATGGGAACGCTTGCCAGCTTCGATAACAACAGCCCAATGGATGGATTTGTGGGTTGATGGCCAGGGACGACCCCTGGGTCTTTGGCAAGCATTAGATGGGTTCCGAAAAGAAATCCAAGAAATCTTAGGAAGCGGTAAAATTCCTTTCACGTCAGTGACATTGATAAAGCAAAAGGATGATGAATCCCCAGATGAATATGCTCTGCGTAAGTGGAATGCTTATGAGAGATGGGCACTCTGTGCTAAGAAGCAACCTGACAGAGATGATGTACAGTTTACCGACACACTTGTGGATGGACTGAGCGCAAAATACCAACAAGCCTTGTCACTTGGAGTCAACCCAGGCGAGACATTTGACCAAATTATGCAATGGGCTGGCCGCCTAGAGATGGCTATGAGATCAAACAAGGAAGAAGGAAACAAGTCATATCGAAGAGGAGTGGCGACAGCTCAATACAACATGGACACAAAGAAGAAGCTAATTGTTTGTCTCAATTGTGGAAAGCCTGGCCATGTGAGAAAAGATTGCTGGGCTAAAGGAGGTGGATCAGAAGGTCAAGGTCCATCATTTAAACAGGTCAGTGCGAAAAATTATGATGAAAACTCTCATGGGAAGACATGGACTGAAGCACAAGTTCGTCAGCTCATTGAGGGAATTATGCGTCCGCAATAGGAATCAGCGGCCCCCTGTATTAATAAGAAAAGAGACAATCGCCTTTTCATCAATGCATTAATAGGGGGCCACCCATGTGACATTTTAGTTGACACAGGAGCAGCAATTTCAATAACAGATCTGAACCTACCTACAACAGATGAAACTATGGAAGTTGAAGGAGTTGGAGGTGGTATCACAAAATTTCGCAAAAGTTTACAGGTTCCTCTGCAAATACATGAAGATGAAGTTTTATGGACATCTTTCTGGGTGGGACCGAATTCACAAGGAAGCCTTATTGGCATGGACATCCTTCCATTGTTAAACATGATCATATTCACTGACAGCCGTCAAATCACTACAACAGCTGGGATAATACCACATGAAGATTGCACTTGTAATCTGTGGTCTGTTGGTACAGCAAAACCAATTATTAGAGACTGGGGAAAAGACGGTGTGTGGGGTCTTCTGTGCAGTTTATATCCAGATGTTTGGGCTAAACACAAATTGGATTGTGGCAAAGCCAACATTGACCCCATTGTTATTAAAGGACCAATACATTCCCCTCATAAACAGTACCCCATCCGACCTGACGCAAGACAAGCCGTGGAAGAGATAGTGGCAGACTTGGAAGCTGAAGGAATTATCAGACAGGCTTCATCAACCACTAACAGTCCTGTATGGCCTGTCAAGAAATCAGATAAATCATTAACTCATTAACCATCGATTACACAAGACTTAACAGTGTAACACCAAAACCTCATCCTATTGTAGCCAATCCTGCCACCATTCTGAATGATATTCCAGGAAATGCAAGAATTTTTACGGTACTAGATGTACTGTCAGCTTTCTGGTCTATACCTATTGATGAAAGATCTCAAGAGAAATTGGCCTTCACAGTGGGCACAAAACAGTATGTCTGGAACTGACTCCCACAAGGTCTTAATTTGTCTCCTGTTGTATTTCATAGAGCTTTGGACCAGTTCTTAACAGAGCAGAAAGCTGAAATTGAGAGTTCAGGAAGTGTTTGCCTCCAGTATGTTGACGACTTGTTGATTGCAAGCCCAGATGAAAACAGCCATGTATTCGCTCTGAATGTTGTCCTACAAGCCCTTAGGAAAGGAGGATTCAAGGTCAACCCGACAAAGCACAGCTGGCCAAAACCAAGGTGATCTACTTGGGCCAAGAAATATCTGTCAAGGGAAGGAGAATGACAACACAGCGTGTAGAAGCATTACGACAACTTCCAAAACCTCTAACAGTTACAGGAATGCGGAAGGTGATGGGACTTTTCAACTACTGTCGTCAGTATATACCTGATTTTGCCAGCATCACTAGCCCCCTTATTGACCTGTACAAGGGAGGAAAGCCTGGAGTGGAACAGATAAACTGGACACCAGAAGCTGAGGAAGCGTTTACTTCTATGAAAGAAAAACTGACTTCAGCCCCAGCCTTGGGACTTCCTGATGGACGGTTGCCATTTCATTTGTGGACCAGGGTGGGAGATGAGACGTATTCAGCAGTACTGTGTCAAAAACCAGGTGATCGATACAAACCAGTTGGGTACTTTTCCACAAAATACCTGTCACTATGATTGGTCAACCACGATGTATACAAGCCCTCGATGGTGCCACATGGGCAATGGATGCAGTTGAAAATCTGATAGGAGCACAAACTATCATATTACACACCCCACACAGCATAGTGACACTGTTGAACAACACAAACATCAAAACCATAACTGACGCAAGAAGAGCAAAATGGGAAGCAACTTTGTTAAACAAGGATTTGCGAGTGGAAATCATCAGGGACTCTTCTCTTAACCCTGCAACAATGATGCTGGAACCACATGAGGGAATACCACATGAGTGTGAAAAACAAGTAGAAGAAGATAGTCTTGGTCCAGTTAATCCAATCCCTCTTGAAAACCCAGACAAAGAGTTATGGGTCGATGGATCTAGTTACTATGTCGATGGAAAACGACATACTGGATGGGCTGTAGTGGAAGCTGATGGAACTGTTGTAAAGAAAGGATCTCTTTCTGGACAGTTTTCAGCACAAGTAGCTGAGCTTGTAGCACTTACGGAAGCCTTTGAACTATCAGAAGGAGATCGAGTCAATATCTATACGGATAGCCGCTATGCCTTAGGCATGGTACATGACTATCTAGCCCTGTGGAAAAGACGTGGACTTATCACTAGCAGTGGAAGCGAAATACGACATGCTTCCATAATTCGTCGCTTGATTGCAGCTTGTCACTTACCTAGAGAAGCAGCCGTGATCAAAGTAAAATCACATCAATCTGACAAGTCCAAAGAAAGTCAGGGTAACACGGCAGCAGATGCAGCAGCTAGAGAAGCAGCTCTACTTCCTCTTAAACCTGTTACCTTGGTAAAAGAAAACAGCAAAGATAATCTTGAGCTCCATCTTCTGTCATATCAAATGGAGACAGATGAAGAGAAAGAACATTGGATAAAAGCAGGAGCAAAAGAAGATGATCAAGGTATCTGGAGAATTCCAACAGGACAAGTGGTAATGCCTATCGGAACAAGAAGAGAACTAATGCAGCTGTATCATGGAAAAGTGCACGCTGGAGCAAAAGCAATGAAAGCTCAAATCAATGAGACTTGGTGGTGGCCACGAATGATGAGAGACATTGATGATTACTGTAGAAGATGCTTGATCTGCATAAAAGCAAATGTGGGAAAATCTGTAAAGGTGCGAATGTCACATGCACCTAGACCAACAGGTCCATGGACACATCTGCAAATCGATTTCACAGGACCTTTATCACCCAGTGGAGGGTACCAATATATTCTAGTCATTTTGGACAGGTTTACTAGGTGGGTAGAAGCATTCCCTACGAAAACTTGCACGGCTGAAGCAGCAGCACGAGTAATGGTGGAGGAAGTCTTTCCCCGCTGGGGTCTTCCATATGAACTTGATTCTGACAATGGAACTCACTTCACTGGAAAACTGATGAAGGAAGCAATGAAGTTGATGGGGATTAAACAGAAATTCCACATTCCATATCATCCAAAAAAGTTCAGGAATGGTAGAACGAATGAACCAATCACTGAAAACATCTCTAACCAAGGCTATTCTGCAAACTGGCCAAGGTTGGCATAAATTATTACCTGCTATTTTGTGGAATTTGAGAGCAACTCCAAACAGAGTTACAGGACTAACACCTTTTGAATTAATGACTGGAAGAGCAATGGTTCTACCTCCTGATGCTCCACCACCTGCGGGAACAGGAGGAGATTCTACTTTGTTCCAAGAAAAGTTACGACGATATCTCGCAATGCTGGACAAAGCTATTAAAGACAATAATAAGAAAGTGCGAGAAGCTCAACAGCAATGGGATGCAAAACACACCACTACTGATATTCCACATATTCCCGAGTTAGGCAGTTTTGTTATGGTCAAACGCATTGCTAGGAAAGGTTTAGAGCCTAGATGGGAGGGACCATATGAGATACTCTTAACAACTGATACAAGTGTTTGCCTCAAAGGGAAGGGTGTAGGGACAGATAGATGGTATCATTGGTCACAAGTTAAACCTTGCTTAGTGAATGAACAAAATGATGATAATGTCTTATGGCCTGAGATTGAGCAATGTTCGTCCATTAGCTTTAAAGAATGGGAACAAAGAATTGATGTTTAATTATTTCTCTGTTTCCGTTTCAGGAATCAATTCCATTGACATTGATTAGAGATGGTTAACGGGACATACAGAGTGAAATAGGAGATTTTACACATACTACACAACTACATAACAATGCACACTCGCTTACTGATTTTCAACCCTAAGGGATAGGATCCTTTAACTATATTTATTTTGTTTGTTGTTTTGGCCGGGAACTTGGGGTATTTAGATACTTATTAAAGAACTAAGTATTTAATGAGCGAAGGCACCGGTGAAGATTTATTAGTTATTTCTTTTCTTAGATGATTGGGGTTCATTTTAAATGCTTACACATAGTCGTTAATTGACACATAGTATACGGGGACATACCATGGGTTGGGGTTCTTTGTTTTGTTTTGTTTTCCTTTCCTTTCTTTTCCCATTCTTCTGTCCTGTCTGACTATCTCTTGGTCTGTAATTTCTTCTCCTCACTATCACTTCAATAGGTTGGCCACCTGGGAGTAATGGTGTGGAACTGACGGCCGTAGTTCCAGTGGAGGGAGATGAAGACTTAAAATGTAGTCTTTTATTATTAAATGTATTCTTTTATTTAAATGTATTATTTTAATATGATTTCATTATTATATATTATATATTATGTATTATTATTCCTTATATACATAATCAGTTGTGTTATCTTATGGAGTGTTAAATGCATGTGTTTGAATGAACGAGACTATAGATAGTATGGATCACATGTCAGGGGATTGAAAGAGGGTAATACGTTCTGATCATGCATGACATGTCAGATGTGTACAGTTTGCAAAGCACCACAAATGTATACACTAAGAATAGTATCTTAATATAGGAGTGGACTGTGCCATGTGTTAGCATGACATATATGTTCTATATTTGAGATGCTTAAGCAACATGTTTTTCTACCTTACAAGGAAGTCTTTCTGTGATGTATAAAAGCTCAAACCTTACTGTACCACCCCAGAGAAACTACGGGATGACGGGAGAATGAAAGAAATGTATAGGCTGTCATAAATAGAACATCTTTACTGGTTTCTCTCCTGACATATATATATTAAAGATTTTTTCTACGCAAGACAATTGGTGTCCGGACCCGTGAATCAAATAATAAAGGGGAAAAGGCTTAATTCCAAGTCTACATGCACAATTTATACAAGTGGACTAGTCCATGTTTAACACAGAGGGGGGAACACAACACAAGCTACAACACCACAATGGCCAGTTAAATTGGCAAAATTAACTATTAACAAAGACTAAATATACAATCTTTAACAAATCAAAAAGGTAACCAATCAATTAAAGAAATCAAAATAAGTTGAAATATGGCAAAATACACATTTTATATCTCCCCGCAAATCATCAGGAGTTGGTTTTGGCAGGCGGAACTAAATTGCGGTTGCAGCAGCCCGTCGGACCTTAATGTGAACGGACCTCACATCGGAGCATGAGAGAAACCTCCACGACTCCAGCCATCCACAACACGGTAACTTAAACTCAAAGAAAACTATATTAACACAAATATATAGTACAGCAAACAAATTTGTGTGCACTCCAAATTGCTGCTGAAACTTATATTAAATAAACATAGTTAAACCAAAAATATCTGGAGTCTGTTTTATTATAAACTATAATGTGAATGAATGCGTGTGTGTGTGTGTGTATTACCAATGACTAATGTGTGACCGCATCATGACGGGCCATCACAGCCAAACTCTTAAAAAACTGGCAAATTATATGCAGCTGTTTTTTTAAATCTTTAGTTTGTGTTCAATACAATTAAACAAGAAATAAGTGTAAACAATGAAATAAGTTGAGCATTGAGGTCAGCTGATTCGTCTGCGTTTGCTCGGATTCAAGATCTCCAGAAGATGCATGCAGCTCGCAAAGATTTCGAATGTTTCGAGACTTCGCCAAGACGTCTTGCAGAGATATTGCAGACGTCTTACTTTTCAATGTTCGCAGCCGATCTACAGAAGATGAAGCGATATTTATCAGACGTCTCCGCGACGTACGTGTGCTATCTGGGAAGAGTTCTGTGTGTAGCAACTAATAATGTAATAACTGCAAATAATGTAATAAGTATTACTGTCATGACTACTGGGTGATCGATGGCTGTGTGATCTGTGTGTGTTGTTTACCTGTGGTGCCGGTTCCTCGTGTGTTCACTAACTCCGCCCCCTTGTTTCGGTAATTGTTCACCGGTGGTGTCTCGTTTACCTTTTCCTTTATATTGCACGTAGTCCTGTCCTTTGTTGCGCGCTCATTGTTTTATCACAGTCCTGCTGCCCTGCCTTGTCTTGTCAGTCGCTCTCTGTCTTCTCCTCTGTTACCCCAGGTTTGGTTTCGGCGTTCGGGGACTCGTCTTCAACCGGACCGCTCGCTTGTGGAGTATTGGATTATATTGACTTTGTTTGTCTCTCGATACAGCTGGTTCGCTTCGTTTCTAGGCGGTATACCAGCTGTCTCCCTCTCTCTCCGGTTTGCATCATCACCCGTGAGTGGAGTACACCCATTTCACCTTTGTGGATTATATTGACTCTAACGACTGTTGTTTCTCGGAACCGCTGGTTCGCTTCGTTTTTAGGCGGTGACCAGTGGTTTCCGGGTGGTCCTTCTACATCTGGATTACACAGTGGATTACCCGTCTGAGAACTTGGACTTCCATCTTCCATCTCCGCCTGTCATCCACTTTCAGGGCGGCGTGTTTCATCCCTCTGTTGCGTGTGGTGACGGTGCTGGCGTTCTCGACGGAGCGCGTGGGTGGCTCTCTCTCTTCCTTTGGATCTGTACTGGATTATTGTGTAACGCCGACTCACTCTCTCCTACTGTGGGAGTGCTTCATTCCCACAGTAGTGTTTCCACCAGAGTGAGTCAACGGGTGTTGCTCTCCAGTTCTCTATTTTTCTAAATAAACTATTTAACTTGCACTTGACTCTGAGTCCGTTTTCCTGACAGATGAGCGCGCCAAAAATGGAGTCAGCAAGTTTTGAAAGTCTGGAGGTGCAGACCGCCCTTCACCAGCAGGGGGCGGCCATCGACCAACATTCGTCGTTATTGTCTGCTGCTGCCAGAGATTTCAGCATCCTGTCTGAGCAACTGAAAGAGCTCAGCAATCGCTTGGACCAAGTGACTCCTCACCATGAAGCCCCAACCTCATCCGGAGGAGCCGCTTCATTTGAACGGGAGCCACACACGGCTACACCCCCCACCTACAATGGCGATCCCAACACCTGCAGATCTTTTTTACAGCAGTGCTCTCTCGTCTTCGCGCTCCAGCCCCGTCGATTTTCTTCATCCACTTCCAAGGTGGCCTATGTCCTGACATTACTCACTGGAAGGGCGAGAGACTGGGGTATGGCCGCCTGGGGGGCTAAAGCTCCTTTTACTTTTTCATTTGAGGCTCTCGAGGAGGAGATGTTAAAATTGTTTGACCGCTCACTCAAGGGAGACATGGCAGCGGCTGAGTTGGTGAGATTACGGCAACGTAATGACTCTGTGACAGATTTTGCCATACGATTTAAGACGCTCGCTATTTGCTGCAACTGGAATGACATCTTTGATCTTTGATCTGGAATGACCATGGCATTAAGAGCACAGTTCCTCGAGGGTCTCACGTATTCAAGACGAGATTGCACTGAGGGAGCCACCCACGTCCCTGGAAGCTGCCATCGATCTGGCTCTGAGGGTCGAGTCTCGCCATCGGCAGAGAGACCTGCGTCGCTCATTTCGCCAGCTGATGTCGGAACCAGGGGAGATCGCTTCAGAGACGCCCTCCGAGGAGCCTATGCAGCTGGGCAAGTTCCGGATTTCTGCTGGAGAGAGAAATCGTCGGCTGTCTAATGGCCTCTGTTTGTATTGTGGCAAGCCGGGGCATCTGGCGGCTACCTGTCCGGTAAAAGCTCACGCCCGCCGATGAACCTGGGAGTCTCGGTGGGCGCATCGTCATTTAAATCTCCCGTAAACAGCACCACACTACCTGTCATTATTAACTCTTTCCCGTCACAGGCGTTGCTGGATTCCGGTGCGGAGGCGTGTCTTTTGGATGCTGGGTTGGCCAAGTCCTGGGGTATTCCATTCATCCCTCTCTCCTCTCCTTTGTCTGCCTGGACATTGAAGGGCCAGCATATGGCTGTGATCACGCACCGCACACCCCCTGTGAGTTTGTTTGTTTCTGGCAATCATCGTGAGGAAATTGAATTTTACATCTTAGAGGATTCACAATAGCCAGTCATTTTAGGTCATGACTGGCTATCCAAACATAATCCTCACGTTGATTGGCAGAACAATGTTGTGTTATCTTGGAAGTCTTCGTGTTATGTTTCTTGTCTTGGTCCTGCTCCTTCTCTTGTCTCTTGTTCTGTCTCGCAGGTTCCGGCTATTGATCTCTCAGGGGTCCCGGCGGAGTACTCGGATCTGTATCAGGTTTTCAGTAAGTCCCGGGCTACTTCCCTGCCTCCTCATCGGTCGTATGATTGCGAGATCAAACTACTTCCCAACACTTCTCCGCCTAAGGGTCGTATATTTTCCCTAGCTAAACCAGAAAGAGAGGCTATGGATAAATACATTAATGACGCTCTTAATGCCGGTCTCATTCGCCGCTCCTCGTCTCCAGCTGGTGCTGGATTTTTCTTTGTAAAGAAGAAAGACGGGTCTCTTCGTCCGTGCATTGATTATCGAGGGCTGAATGACATTACTGTTAAGAATAAGTACCCCTTGCCATTAATGTCATCAGCATTCAAGTTATTACAGGGAGCGCGCGTATTTACCAAGCTAGATCTGCGCAACGCTTATCACTTGGTACGTATTAGAGAGGGCGATGAGTGGAAGACAGCCTTTAACACACCCTCAGGACACTGGGAATATTCCGTTCTGCCGTTCGGTCTTTGTAACGCTCCAGCTGTCTTCCAGACCATGGTCAATGAAGTGCTGGGTGACATGATTAACAGATTTGTCTTTGTGTATCTCAATGACATTCTCATCTTTTCTCCCTCCATGCAGATACACACTCAGCACGTTCGCATGGTTTTACAACGGCTATTAGATAATCAGCTATTCGTTAAGGCGGAGAAGTGCGAGTTCCACAGAAAGTCGGTTTCGTTTCTGGGTTTTGTCATTGCCGAGGGAGAAATTATTCCCGATCCGGCTAAACAATTTATAGTGGAAGTGGATGCATCTGATGTCGGGGTAGGCGCCGTTTTATCACAGCGATCGTCTATTGATGGGAAAGTACATCCGTGTGCTTTTTTCTCTCACCGGTTAAACCCAGCAGAACGTAATTACGACATAGGGAATCGGGAGCTGTTGGCGGTTAGACTCGCTTTGGGTGAATGGCGTCACTGGTTGGAGGGAACCTCTGAGCCCTTTCTGGTCTGGATGGATCATAAGAATCTTGAATATATCCGTTCGGCCAGAAGACTAACATCTAGGCAGGCTCGTTGGGCACTCTTCTTTGATCGTTTCAACTTCACCCTCTCGTACCGGCCTGGCTCGAAAAATACCAAACCTGATGCTCTCTCCCGTCTGTTCGAAAAGTCCGATTCGGAGAGGACTGAGACCATTCTCCCGGAGGGGAGGGTGGTCGGCGCCCTTGTATGGGGAATCGAACAGCGGGTGAGAGAGGCCGGCCGGGAGGGGGAAGTTCCGGAGGGGTGTCCAGCGGGTCGCCTATGGGTTCCTGAGCGGTTACGTTCCGATGTCATCCGGTGGGGTCACGAATCCAAATTTGTCAGCCATCCAGGTATTCGGAGAACGTTGGCTGCTGTCCGTCAGCGTTTTTGGTGGCCTTCTACGTCCATTGACGTCAGACAGTTTGTACTAGCCTGTTCGGTTTGTGCTCGTAATAAAGCATCTAATTTACCACCCGCTGGTCTGCTTAAATCTTTGCCCGTGCCCTCCCGCCCCTGGTCTCATATAGCCCTTGATTTTGTCACCGGCTTACCGGCATCTAATGGTAACACTGTTGTTCTAACTGTGGTGGATCGTTTTTCGAAGGCGGTTCATTTCATTCCCCTGCCCAAGCTACCTTCTGCAAAAGAGATGGCTCAGGTTTTGATTAATCACGTTTTTCGGTTACATGGTATTCCGACTGACGTAGTGTCAGATAGGGGTCCTCAGTTCATCTCTCGTTTTTGGCAGGAGTTTTGTAGACAAATTGGCGCCACGGCCAGCTTGTCTTCTGGTTATCACCCGCAGACCAATGGGCAATGCGAACAGGCTAATCAGGATCTCGGTAGAACGCTCCGCTGTCTGTCGTCACAATATCCGAATTCCTGGTGCGATCAGCTCCCGTGGGTTGAGTATTCTCATAATTCTCTTCCCGTTACGTCTACCAATTTGTCCCCGTTTGAACTTTCCATCGGTTATCAACCTCCCCTGTTTCCATCACAGGAGCCCGAGGCAGCGGTTCCGTCTGCGTTAGCTTTCGTACGCAGGTGCAGACGCACCTGGAGGAGAGCTAAGACACTGTTATTATCTAACTCCAGACGAACCAAAGCTGCAGCTGATCGTCATCGGCGACCTCCACCCCGTTACGTTTGTGGTCAAAAAGTATGGCTTTCTACCAAGGATCTGTCTCTCCGTGAGCCTTCTCGTAAGCTGGCTCCGAGATTCATTGGGCCATACAGTATTTCTAAGGTCATTAATCCGGTGACGATAAAGCTTTAGTTACCCCTTTCTCTTGGTCGGGTTCACCCTGTTTTTCATGTATCCAAGGTTAAACCTGTGATGTTTGCTCGCTATAACCCCCCTGTCTCTGCCCCTAATCCCCCCGCCCCTCGTCTAGTGGATGGTGCCCCTGTCTACACTGTTAAGAGGTTACTAGACTCCCGCCGCAGGGGCAGAGGATTTCAGTATTTAGTGGATTGGGAAGGATACGGTCCTGATGAGAGGAGCTGGGTTCCGGGTCGGGATTTGCTGGATCCTGGGCTGATCGAGGACCTCCGTCGGTGACAGGGTGAGTCTCCCGGTCCCTCTGGTGCCGGTCGTGGAGGGGGGGCTACTGTCATGACTACTGGGTGATCGATGGCTGTGTGATCTGTGTGTGTGTGTGTTGTTTACCTGTGGTGCCGGTTCCTCGTGTGTTCACTAACTCCGCCCCCTTGTTTCGGTAATTGTTCACCGGTGGTGTCTCGTTTACCTTTTCCTTTATATTGCACGTAGTCCTGTCCTTTGTTGCGCGCTCATTGTTTTATCACAATCCTGCTGCCCTGCCTTGTCTTGTCAGTCGCTCTCTGTCTTCTCCTCTGTTACCCCAGGTTTGGTTTCGGGGTTCGGGGACTCGTCTTCAACCGGACCGCTCGCTTGTGGAGTATTGGATTATATTGACTTTGTTTGTCTCTCGATACAGCTGGTTCGCTTCGTTTCTAGGCGGTATACCAGCTGTCTCCCTCTCTCTCCGGTTTGCATCATCACCCGTGAGTGGAGTACACCCATTTCACCTTTGTGGATTATATTGACTCTAACGACTGTTGTTTCTCGGAACCGCTGGTTCGCTTCGTTTTTAGGCGGTGACCAGTGGTTTCCGGTTGGTCCTTCTACATCTGGATTACACAGTGGATTACCCGTCTGAGAACTTGGACTTCCATCTTCCATCTCCGCCTGTCATCCACCTTCAGGGCGGCGTGTTTCATCCCTCTGTTGCGTGTGGTGACGGTGCTGGCGTTCTCGACGGAGCGCGTGGGTGGCTCTCTCTCTTCCTTTGGATCTGTACTGGATTATTGTGTAACGCCGACTCACTCTCTCCTACTGTGGGAGTGCTTCATTCCCACAGTAGTGTTTCCACCAGAGTGAGTCAACGGGTGTACGCCGTGTGTGGATCTACCAGTGACTTTGCTCTCCAGTTCTCTATTTTTCTAAATAAATTATTTAACTTGCACTTGACTCTGAGTCCGTTTTCCTGACAATTACATTATTATTATTGTAATGAAATGTTCATAGTGTAATAATTTTCTTAAAATGTAATAAATTATCACATTATTAGCTCAAATCTTTATTACGTTATAAACTCACCAAAATACTGTAATAACTGTAATAGTCTTTTTAAACATTGTGAACATATTATTAGTGGTGCTTGCATTTATCCAAAGCATCACTATTATTATAAATTGTAGAGACATTGGGGTGGTCTTGTTTCACTAAGCATAATTATTGGTAGATGCTAATTTACTCCCAAACACTCATCCTGGGTACCCTAGCAACCGCATAGTGGGTTCTCTAGCAATTGCATAACAATACCCTAGCAACAACCTAGCAATCACCCTGGGTACCCTAGCAACCGCAAAGCAATACCCTAGCAACCACATAACAATACCCTAGCAACCACATAGCAATTACCTAGCAACCACCTAACAACCTCATGGCAACAGCATGGCAATTACCCCAGGTACCCTAGCAACCACATAGCAATAGCGTAGCAATCGCATAGTAATCAAGCAGAACACCCTAGCAATCGTTTAGTAGGACCTATATTTCCAAATCAGAACATCGTAGAGACATGTGTGAGTGCTGTCTTTTGACTCATGTTAGCAAACAGGACATCCTCCATGACAATCACCACTTCACATTTTCTTCAGAAAGGTAAATAATACCACTGTAAAAAATGTGGGTCGCCCTTTATTTTACAGTGCGTGTACTTACCTTGTACATATATGGTAAATAAGTTGTACTTACCGACAAATGTGTGGTATTTACTTTTAGGTATCTACATGGTAATTAGTTGGTATCATTACTGTACTTACCAGTGGTACATACTTGGTAATTATTATGTAACTTTAGGTAAGTACTGGGTAATAACATATACATACTTATAGTGCAGGTATACTGTAACTAACGAGAAACATTTCTGTACTTACAAATAAATGTACAATATAAGTATTTAGTATTTACAGGCAAGTTAGGGTAAATGACAGATATTTATAGTGTACATATATGATAACTAATATCAAACACTACTGTAATTACAAATTGTATATACATAGTGTGTGGTACCTGTAGGCCAGTGTAAGTTAATGACCGGCACATATGGTGTATGTATACTGTAACTAACGAGAAACACTACTGTACTTACAAATTGTAAATACACAATAAGTGTGTGGTACCTGCAGGCAAGTCTAAGTTATACTTATACCATACTTATATGATAACTAAGAACAAACATTACTGATGTGCCATTTTGGTACTCAGACTCAGTATCTTTGTCCTTTAAACCAAGCATTAAATAACCATATGCATTAACTACTGAGTACATTCACTAGTACATCCATGGTAACTGCATGGAAACAGGACTGTAAAATAAAGTGTTGCTTTTTACACAGTTATTACATAGGACCTACCACATAAGATATAGCATCATATACATGTCACTGTGAGGCAAACCACGCATTAACTACTGGGTACATTCACTAGTACGTCCATGGTAACTGCATGGAAACAGGACAGTAAAATAAAGTGTTGCTTTTTACACAGTTATTACATAGGACCTAACACTTAAGATAGGCTATACTGCCGTCCAAAGCCAAAGCGTAACTACACACTTGGTCGAAATTGAGTTAAGGCTTGAAATGAGCTTTATGACATCTGTTCTGTCTTGTGACAAAGTCTCCTGGTTCAATTTTGTCCCGTTCCGAGAAATGAGGGTGTCAAAATAGCAGTAACTACAAAATCCATGCTAATACCAAGGCAAACCGCAGTAAGTGATGTTACTGCGTTCTGGCTTTGTTTCCCCGGCTTTGATACTGCAGATACTGCGGTTTCCCCCGATCGTAACACACAGAAACAACAAACCATGGCACAATCCCGCGGCCAAATGATGGTTGAACTCGCGTTAAAACGCAAATAAACAAATACTGGTAAGGAAGATAGCTAAATAATAACTCATGCTAAGGCAAATTACAGCTTTATAAGTAGTTAACATTGACTAGCCAGCTGCTAGCAAGTTTTGACTACCTGTGCTCGTCCATTGAAGGCAATATCCTCTGACAATAATGATATAATCCGATTCAAGCGCATTGGTGTTTGTTGATTCGAACATCTCTCCACTTTTTAGGCAGCTAATCAAATTGTATTGACAGGGGTTACTCCTTCAAAAGTTTGATAATAGTCTGGTAAAGTTTAATTGTTAGGCAAAGATAGCGGAGCCCAGTCAACCTGACGAGCGCAGCCGGGCCAGCAGAAAACACACTATGTGAAAAAGTACACTTCCATAATAAGTGCTCTTTCTCCACGAACTAATTTTGTAGGCTACTTAGGCCTACTATTAAAAAATTTAGTTTAGTACTTCTTAAGCTAATCTAAAAATATCTAAGTTTACATAACTGTGCTACTTTGAGATGAAAATTAACTAAAATGTACATACTGTTAGTTACCACTTATAGTACATTTGAAACAATAATGTCTTTGGGACAAACATGTTCTATTTTTAAATTATGTTAATTTTTAACTACTGTTTTAAAGTAAACCTCGTCTAATGTAATTTTTTAATAAATAAAAATTAATAAAGTGAGTTAAATACTCTCTTTGTGGTAAAAGGAGCATTTTTAGCATTCACAAACATAAATAAAACTATTACAGTTATTAAAAACAATCAAAATGTATTAAGAAGCATGAGAAAAAGTTGAATGAAGACATTTAGTTCGTAGATACTGCACTTTGCTTTTGCAATAGTGTTTTAGTTGTGTAAGGTCTTTCAAAGGCAGAGTGCAGTATCTGCATTTTGGGAGTCAAAGGTCACATCGGGGGTCATGGTTTTTATCTATAAAAAAATTATTCTTAACAAGGCATTACATGAATGCATTACCACTAATCTACCTACAACATGTTTGGCTGGCTAGTGTAAAAACTTTAAAGCCATTTTTCTCAGTTTCAGTGTTTGCGTAGATACTGCACTTAGGCTTTGGAGGGCAGTATAGCATCATATACAAGTCACTGTGAGGCAAACCCAACCATTGACTATCATACGCATAAACTACTGGGTACATTCACTAGTACATCCATGGTAACTTCATGGAAACAGGACTGTAAAATAAAGTGATGCTTTTTACACAGTTATTACCTAGGACCAACCACCTAAGATATAGCATCATGTCACTGTGAGGCAAACCCAACCATTGACTATCATACGCATAAACTACTGGGCACTAGGGATGTCACGGTACCAAAAATTTAGTAGTCGGTACCAATACCACAAAAAGTACTCGGTACCTAAGTCGGTACCACAGTGTGTAAAAAAAGAACAATTATACTTAATTTTTTTTTTATTAAAACATTTCAACATTATAGAAAACTTTTAAGAGCTTCTGTTTAGGTTGTCTGTGTTAATGTTTGTTGACTTTTCTCCTGACTCTCTTGGTGTACATCCTCCTCTGGCTGATACTGTTAAAAAGAGAGAGAATAAGAAATACATTTTATTTATTTAACATACTGTCTGACAATGACTTATAAATCAGCTAAAGCTACAGGTGCTAAGGTGCACTTATAAACACACGCACGTGCACATACACATACTCTGAATGCAATCATTAGTTTAATATCACTCACATTGTTGCAGGATGAAAACAGGTTTTTAAAACCCTTAACATTTTAATACTTCATCCAGTGACATTAGGCTACATTTTGCTAACAGGATGACTAAATGGCGATGCATGGTCGCCCATTTATAGATTAAGGTGACCAGATTTTTTAAATGAAAACCGGGGACATTTCCTAGTTAAATGGTCAAAATATCATTAAAATCTAATTTGTTGTTATCTATGAATTAAAAAATTGGGACAAAATGTTTTTTGAAAGTTTTCTTCTTTTTATTGTTGTGGGTTCACAGCAAAAAATGACTTCTTTCTTAATTGTATTTTTGTCTTATTTTCAGTACAAATATCAAAAAAATCTTAAATCAAGATGCATTTTCTTGATAAGCAAAATCCCCTAAGAAAAATCTAGCTTTAAGAAAGTCATTTTTTGCAGTGTTTCTAATTCAATTAATTTAATTTCTGTATCCTAAAAATCTTTTTTTTCCCGTTTTTTTTACAAGAGACATACCCCATCAAATATGACTTCTAAGGTACTACTTCATCTGATTTCATAACATTGTAAACGTGAAGAACAGAAGGAATAATGCAAAATGTAAACATTTTTAGCCTACACAAAACAAATGCTCCATAACTTACTGTGATCAGTTCACCTCATTGGTTTATTATTTTAATTTAACATGAGTAGTTAGTACCTTAAGCCCCCATAACTTTAACTTTTTTCATATCTTATGATAACTTGATTCGATGATAATGACGCTTTCTCGTGTGTCTCGTAGTAAATTCTTCATCGCTAATCAGTGGCGTGCGCAAGTAATGAGTAGCTCGCGTCCCCCTCTGCTGGTGAAAATAATCATTACATGATTGCTCCGGTCTGGTACTACAAACGCTATGTTGATCGGGGTTTTCAGTGTATTTGCTGGTTGTTTTGGACATGCTGTAAAACGGGGACATTTCCGGGGACAGCTTCAGTCGGGGACAGAACACCAAAAACGGGACTGTCCCCGGAAAACGGGGACGTCTGGTCACCTTATTATAGATAGTTTATGTTAGAAACACAGAGTCATTAACAAATAACTGACTTACACAAAACATTAACATCTAGCATAAAGCTGGTTACACAGCATTAATGCCAGCTGCCTCAAACAAACATAATATAGGGTCTGGGTTTCAGTATAAAATTAAAGTTTTACAGTTTGTATATAATGTTAATGTGAATTAAAACTTACCTCGAATTCTTTAAAGAGATCGGGGTGTCTGTCTTTCAAGAGCTTTGCCAAATTCTATGTTTGATAGCGACAAACTACTTTAGAGAGATTCCCGTGTGCTTGTAAGAGGCGTTCTTCTTCTTCTTCCTTTAACTCTTGTGGAGCGTCAAATACACACGCGCGTATATGCTGCCCCCATCAGTCCCGGAAGAGTATTGCAGCCTCGGTACCTCCGGTACCAGAGAAAGCAGGTACCGTCATGTTTAAAAATTTTTTGGTATCGACTTGGTACCGAAGTATCGGTTCTCGTGACATCCCTACTGGGTACATTCACTAGTAGGTCCATGGTAACTGCATGGAAACAGGACTGTAAAATAAAGTGATGCTTTTTACACAGTTATTACATATGACCTACCACCTAAGATATAGCATCATATACATGTCACTGTGAGGCAAACCCAACCATTGACTATCTTATGCATTTACTACTGGGTACATTCAATAGTACACACTTATTGTGTATATACAATTTGTAAGTACAGAAGTGTTTGATATTAGTTTTCATATATGTGTCACACGGTGACGATCTTTCCAGGGGCGGAACCGAAATTAGGAGAGTTTGGTTCCGCCCGGAAGTGGTTCCGCCCGACTGGAAAAGATGAACACCGGACTTCCGGTAAGCGCCGCGAGGGGGAAAATCAGCGAATTGAACACAGGTGTGTCTAGTTAACATTAGCGGTTGATGATTGGAGTAAACGACGAGCAGGGCAGTATAAAGGATCATCTAAAACCACAGTTTGTGTTCAGTTGTTGGGCTCGTTTGGTGCTGTTTTGGTGCGCTTATTGTTGGGCTGTTTCCCTCTCAGGCTGAAGCTGGCGTGGCTGTGTGGGACGAAGTAAACCATAGTGGCTGGAAGATGATTGGAGACTACTGGAAACTAAAACGAAACAAAAGGAGAAGCGGAGTTAGCGTGAGTGTTTGCTATACTGAGGATATTGTGACATAAGTGAAATCGCTGTACAACCCTGTTGGGGGAAGAAACGTCTTGTTCTGTGGGGCCGGAAATAATCGCCTGTGTGTACCAAAAAGGAGAGCATTAGAGGAGATCTTACAGTGATTGTGAGTATGAAACATTGAGTTTGGGACACACTGTACACTAACCTGTTTCGTAGCGAACGACTCCAGGAAAAGGAGGACGGCCCTACCCCTAAACAGTGTGGTGGGTGAGCCGGAGGAGGACAACTTGGGCTATCACAGCGACGTGAATGCTGACTGGGCCGTGCTAAACACCGTCTAACGGACTCCGGCGAAGTGGAGGAAGACGGGGCATCCTAAGTGTTCACTTTGAGTGTGGTGGGTGAGTCTGTGTTGTTGTGGAAATTTCACTTTGACGTGGTGCTGTGTACTGCTGTGTGTGTATTGTCAGAAAACCCCCGCCTTCGCTAACCTCGCCGTGGGAGAACGAAAAGGCTGCCGGTTTCAGTTGTTATTATCTGGCATATGCTGTGAGTGAGCTCTGGATGTGTAGTATTACTGTGGTGTTCGTCAGCAGTCATCCTTTGTATCTGGGTTGTTTTGCAGAGTGGTGGTGAAGAGTTGGACCGTTAGAGGCTGTGTGAGTACAACTAAAGATTATTGCTGCTTGTACATACATCTACATAACGCTTACTGTTGCAGAGTGAGGTGGAGTAGATCCCGTCTGTCCCGAGTCCTCTTCAAAGGGGGGCCCCTGTCCAGTGCTCTACAGTCTAGGAAGTGGAGAGGAGAGGGCAGCGCTCGGCTCGGTGAGACAGCGTAGCATTTTCCCCTCTGAAGCCGCAGCAGCCGTTGGGAGGTTTTGCCCCCGACGCTTCCTCACAGTTTCGACACATCTGGCAAATCGTGAGAGCCCGGTCACCGTAAGTCCACCACATTTCATCCAAATACAACGTCTATATAATTTGACTGCCATCTGACCAGGAGTGTTACTGTGTGGAGTGGAACAAGGGAAGCGAAGAAGGAAATCTTACCTGCACCGTACTTAATGTACGTCGTCCCAAGTGGAGAGGTGAGAGAAAACCAGCAGTCTGAATAACCGATCTTTGTGTCCCAGCCCGCAGCCCGTAGAGAGAGAGAGAGGAAGCGAATAAGGAAAACCCTACCTGCACCGTACTTATTGTACGTCGTCCCAAGTGGAGAGGTGAGAGCAGACCAGCAGTCTAAATAACCAACCTTTGCGTCCCAGCCCGCAGCCTGTGGAGAGAAAGAGAACGAGGAAACCCTACCTGTACCGTACTTACTGTACGTCGTCCCAAGTGGAGAGGTGAGAGAAAACCAGCAGTCTGAATTACCGACCTTTGTGTCCCAGCCGCAGCCTGTGGAGAGAAAGAAAGAGAGAAAGAATGAGGAAAACCCTACCTGTACCGTACTTACTGTACGTCACTCCCAGCCGAAGAGGTGAGAGTAACCCAGCATTCTAATTACCTGACCCCCTGTGTCCCAGTTAGCAGCCTGTGGAGAAAGAAAGTGGAGAAAGGAACGAATAGAACCTTACCTGTACTGCACTTACCGCACGTCGTTCCCGGCAGAAAAGGTGAGAGGGAGTCCATCGCAGTATAACTAACCGATCTTCTGTGTTCTAGCGGCAGTCTGCAAAGAGGGAAAGAAGAGACATATACGTGAGTCAAAGGAACACTTAAGACAACCACCTTCCAGCACCATGTACTGAAGAGACACGGTGTTAGTCGAAAAAGGGTACGTGACGAAGGAAGTTTTATAAGCCCAACACTTATCTTGTTGTTCACTCTGCCTCCAGGAGGAAGAGGAGGGCGCCACGGGAACCTAAAACCAGGCGGAGGAGCCTGAGTCCCACATCCCCCGCAGTGTCTTGGATCCTGGACACTTGACTCCATTTGCCCCCTTTTACTCTTCCGATCACGGCCCACCTGGAGGGCAGAACGAAGAGTTTAGTTTTTAATCCCTTTCCCCGCCCATCTCCCATATCCATTTTAACTAATTTAAATAAAGTTTATGCTTTTATATTTACGTGCACTTGTGTTGTCTGGTCATTGGGTTGGCTTTGGGGACCTCCTCGAGGTGGAAGTTAAAAAGGGGCGTGGCTTAATTATAGCAGCAGCCAGCCCCGCCTTGTGACATATGTACACTATAAATCCCTGTCATTTACCCTAACTTTCCTGTAAATACTAAATAATTAAATTGTACATTTATTTGTAAGAACAGTAATGTTTCTCGTTAGTTACAGTATACCTACACTATAAGTCTGTTATTACCCAGTACTTAATTAGAGTTACATAAAAACTGCCAAGCATGTACCACTGGTAAGTACAGTAATGATACCAGTTAATTACCATGTAGATACCTAAAAGTAAGTACCACACATTTGTCTGTAAGTACAACTTATTTACCATATATGTACAAGGTAAGTACACGTACTGTAAAATAAAATGCTACCATGTGAATACAAGGATTAAAAATAATAGAAAAATAAACCTGCAAATTAAAGGGACTGTGAGGATTTTTTTGGAAAATAAACTATACATTTTATTAAGTTTTTGGAAATATGTGACCAACCAGCCAAACAGAAAACAAAGTCAAATATGGCTTTAAATGAATGAGTTTGAATTTCATGAATCCAAAAGCATGGTCAGTGTAACATTTGATTATTTATTTTGAGAAATAATTATTATATTGCAAAAGTTGTTTTATATTGTTTGCTGGTATTTCCAGTTTCCACAGTGTTCATAATGTAATACATTTGTCATTCAATACTACATCATGTAAAAAATATTATATTGAAAACATCTTATTAAATTATATGAGCTTAACATTTTATTATATTTTGAGAAAATTATTATTATGAACATTTAATTACAATAATAATGTAAGACTTATTACATTATGTATAATTTGTACCCAGACAGCACACATACATCTGGCCGACGTTGTGCCGACTTTCAAAGTTCCATCGGCAAGATGTCGCTCAGGGAGCGTTTGCTCATTGGGAAGATGTCGTCTAGATGTCGGCATCTCGTCGCAAATGCCCTCGGTCCGATGTTTAAACGATGCAATTTCAGCCGCTCTGCACGGGCTTTACCGGGCATTTATTTATTAATTTAAACCTTTATTCATTCACATTTATTCAGAATAATGTGTTTCTGTGCAATAATAACTAAAAACAAGTACACCACTGTCAATAACCGTTGCAAATTTATTCATTTGACAAATATAACACATAAACAACTTGGATAAATCAGTAACAGAACATTTACATGTGTCACACATAAATTATACACTGCTATACTACTGTGTAAACGTTTTACTTACACTTAACTAAAATATTTTTTATACCCTTCAAAATAATATACTCTTAAGGCATATGATTCAATTACGTTTGTGGACAAAAATATAGTCTCAACATATACATTTATTTCAATTGAGAACTAAAATTTAATTTAAAACTTTTTTTCAAATTACTTGGACAAAATGATAAAATAAAATTCAAGCCCATAATACATGGAAATTTCTTTAAAAATATCTCAGGGTGAGATCTCAAAAAATTACTGAAAAAACCCAAGGGTATATATTTCAAATTCTAGGCAAAGGGTGGCTGCATTTGAAATGCTAAAATACAACAGTTTGGATTTCAGAAGTTTTAGTCTCAAGATAATTCACATATGTTGTACAAATGGGACACGGCCTGTGAAAACCCAGCAAAGTATTTCTTTGTGACTTACTGTTTTCTACATAAAATCATCCTACACAATTCAGAAAACATTCTCTGAAAATATAATCTTGACATCTTCAATAATGACTTAGTAAGGTCATGCCAAAGAATGAACTCAATGTTAAATCAGTAAATTTAAACTTTAGATGTCATTAGATTTTAAGACAGTAGCCTGGATTTCATATACAAGGTCACATATTTATGTATCTTAGAAATATATTGTAAATAATAATGTGCATGTACATAACAAAAACATTTAATCATAAAACATTCTCGACAGGTCTTCTGTCTTAGTTTTCTGCACTCGTCTCTGCAAGCAGTGCCATTAAACCTGAGAGGTTCCTCTTTGTTGCCTTTGTTTCCTGTCCCGAACAACGCCTTTTAAACATCTGGACACCACTTCTTCCTCTTCATGGTTCCTCTTTGTTGCTTTAGGATCACCTAAATGGAAACATCCAACAAAAAAATATTAATCATACGATCACATTTTTATATTTAAATGTAGGTGCCTATGGCAAACATGAACAATCGTGTATATTGGATAGATAATCAAAAAGTGGACCCACAAAGCATACAGTACTTTATGTAAGCATATAAAACATCTGGTCTACTGTGTTGTTGCATTCCTGAGTGTGCATTATAAACAGTGTTAATTCTTCTTTGCATCCTCAGCTATACTTAAAATGAGTGCTATAGGAGGAATTAATGCAAATGTCTTGAAAATTATACATTTTATTGTTAGAGATATCTAAAGATAACAGTCACCCACTTGCTTACCACCAAACTGTGTTAAACAAGTGCTTGCATCAGTGTAATCGTGTAATCGAGTAAAGTATAACCTTATTCACACAGCACTTTGGTCCCAGAAAATATCTGTAAAATTGGCAGACAGGCATTTGTGTGAACGCAAACATGTGCCGTAGATGTTCTGGGATTGTTCCAGGAAAGAGGACCTAGTAACATTACTGTAAGATACCTGGAAAGCTCTCTTTGTGAATGAGACGCAGAAACAATGGCGTAGTTTTGAAGTTATGGTTCAGCTCTTTAAAGCAAGGGTTTTACAAAGGTCGGCAAACTGGACCGAAGCAGAGATCAGGGAGCTCGTCACTATCCACGCTGAAGCAGAGATCATTTAGCAGCACAACAGTTCTAGCGCATCAGGCGCTCACATGAGCTTATATTAAACAAAATACATGTGTGTCATCGCAACAAGATATACCGTTCAGCTCTTTAAAACGGGGGTTTAAATGAACATTTACATTCACGATGAGAAATGTCTGCAAACTGGACTAGGACAGAGTTCAGGAGTTTCAAATATCCACTTTGAAATTGGGTTAATTCATGTGCATACTAGAACAGCGCATCACGCATTCCATTATAGTCTTATCATAAACAAAAATCCAGTCTTCTGCAGAAAGAAATAACCAATAATAACAAACCTTCAGACACTGTGGATAAAACCATCAAGTGCAGGACTTTAACCCATCATGTGTCTTTAGGGCATAAACACAGATTCCGGAAAATCATTGGCAGTATGAATGAACCAAAAATCAAATGGTCCTGGACCAAGTTTAAGTATAATATGAATGGGCCCTTCTTCAATGTATCGTGTCTAACAGATACCAAGTTGCAAAGTTTGTCTCACCTGTGGGCCACAACACTTAGTTCTGTCCTAGTATATGCCTTAGTCCTCGGTCTAGATCTCACCCAAACAGTGTAAATGGAGCAGAACAGAAATGTTAATTTGTAAGTAGAAATGATAAGTGGACCCAGATTTGTTCCAGAATGTATTAAATGAAGTTAACATGGCCTGCTTTATCTAAGATAAAGGATAAAATGCACCGTAAATAAAAGACATTTTATAAGGGTTGAGTTGTCTGAACCAAGTAATCTTGTTGCTTTGACGTCTTTGTTTTAGTTTATCTTTACCCGTCTGCTTGTTAACAGCACACATCATCAGTAATGTTCAATTATCACTTTAAGCATTACTTTATTATTTTATTAATGTTAAACACACCTTCAGGATCGTCAGTGTACTTAAATAGATAAGACTGAACAGTGTTGATTTACCACCAGGGATTTTGATCTGTAACTGAATTCAGTCAAAGCAATAAGATGACTGTCTGATGACTCAAATGAGTTAAAGGATTACTCCTCCCACCAAAATAAAAATTGACTGATTATTTACCATCATGTCATCCAAGAAGTTATCTATTACTTTTTTAACAGAACACAATCAGAGTTATAATAAATAATCTCCTGGTTCTTTACATTTATATATTGTATTTATATTTTTGCTTTATAATGGCATTGTAGGGGTGTCCTCGACTAAGAATTTACATATTCGAATCAGAATTTTCGAATCTTTCCATAGTCGACCGATAGTCGAATCATCTATGTTTGTGTGCATGGGTTGGGAGGGGGCCAGACCAGGTACAAATTGGTAACTTTTATTTTCTTTCACAAGCAGCACACATAAACAACTGTCTGATAAAGTGACCAAAACTGTCTTTCAAGTAATAAACGAAGACAAAACTGACGATGTATTTATATATATTTTTTTTAAGGTAAAATGTAAGGCAACATTTGTTTAATTATTCCTCATAACATTTTAAAGCCACGATCTACAGAACATCACACAAAAATACATTTTGATAACTAAACCTAAAAAAATAACAAAGGTGATCCTGCCTTGGAAACTCCGGCTACAATTAAGTGTTTTTATTTAATTTGGAGATAGCGCGTCAAAGCAGTCATGATGAGAAACCCGACAAATGAGAAACGACAAATAATTTGTGATTGTGACTGTAAATGATAAAAACTAATCTTTATATACAATTCATTAAACTTTAATTTATAACAAGAAAAACACTGAAATTAATGATTTTATAGACACTACGCGTTATTATTTAGCACAGAAATACCTGCTTGCTTGCTTTGACTTTGATCATCTCTGTATTCACTTTAGATACAGAAAGACCGGATGATATTATTTATTTCAGGAATCTCTTTGCTATCATTTGAAAGTGAACACCGACTGACCATAATATTAAATCACAAGAAAGACATTCGTGTCAGGCAGAAATAGGTTCGGTGCAGATACTAGTTTCCGTTTCATCAGCGAAATAAAAAAAAACGGCTTACCTGTTTTGTAGTTTAACTTTAAGATAGACAATATAACCACTCTGTTTTAAATACATTTTAAAAACTTATTCTCGTCGAAAAACATCCGTTTTTTATGGTTAGTTTGATGAACTCCTAAATATGAGACGCAGAGCACCTAACCCGTTCGGCTAAATTACATGCGCAAGCATGGCCAGCACGCAATAGCGCAACATCGATACAACGAAAAGCTATCCAAAATGTACATACTTAAATTAGATCGGAATTTACGTTTATAATAAATACAATTTTTTAAATAAAATAAGGTCAGAAGTAACAAAGTGCAGAATAAATATGCAAAATGCCTCAAGTGCACGGAAACAAGACACAAGCCAAATAGTTAAATCAGATAACCCAAAGTGATTTATAAATAAAATAAAATATAGAAATTATTAAAAGAACGAAAGTCATAGTTTAATTTGCCAGCTTTGTCTTTTAAATGTCGAAACAAAGAGGCAAGGCTTTATTAACATAGAGACCTCTTATGGACGTGAAGCCCGGTCACAGGCGTTGTTGGATTTATTAACGCATTTTAAAAATATTTATTGAAAGCTGCTACTTCACATATTATTTGCAGCATTATCATAATATGCAGTATATTAATATATTGTGAGAAAGCTGTTATATGTGAAATCAGATAATGTGTGCACCCATATACGGCCAAAATTGAATGATCCTCATTTCATAACACATCTGCGACGATTCGACTATGAGATTGGTAGTCGAATCAGGCTTCTCCTATCGATGCATCGAATCTTCGACTATTCGGGGTCACCCCTATGGCATTGACTGGGATCAATGTTTTTCAAAGCTCAAAAGTATATCCATCTATCATTAAAGTAATCCATATATAACCCAGTGTCTTCCGAAGCGAAACAATACGTTTGTGAGAAAAACTATTCATATTTATAGCTTTTTGTAATATAGACAAGACATTTACAAAGTTAAAAAGACAATTTAAATATGGCAGCACGTGTTATCGCATTGGATGTTATGCATCTCATGACTAGTCTTAATATGAATTGTGATGAAACACAGTAGAGACACACGTGAGAAACAATTCGATTGAGTTGTTGTAGTCTGTTTACATTACATATGCATCGTAACTCGCTTAAAGCTTAAACTATAAAGTTTTTCTCACAAGCCTATCATTTTGCATCAGAAGGGTTATATATGGATCACTTTAATGATGGATGGATGCACTTTTGGAACTTCAAAACATTGATGCACAGTCAATGCCATTATTAAGCCTTGAAGAACCAGGACCAGTGGCGGACCAGTGGCGGACAATGACTTATTTTTCGAGGGCGCACAATGCAATGCGAAGCTCATTCCGTCATGTGTGTGGTTCGTCATTTTAAAATATGTGTTAGGCGTATCGCATAAACCTATGTGAATCACATGTCATGTCAAAATAAGTGCCTGCTGCACACACGTCTGAAGGGTTTATAATAAAAGATACCTGCATTATCTCATGTGTAATCAGAGTTTAATGTTAAGTGAATGTGTTATCACAATAAATAAACTCATGCCGGTTAAGAACATAAACAGGGCCTGTGTGATCACTAAAGCACAATGAAAGACATGTAAAGCTATCTTACCTTGAAAAAAAATTTGACACGGACTACTGAAAATCTAATGAATGAAAAAGGCAAAAAAGAATATATTACGCACAAATGTTAAAAACAACATTGCAGTATAGTGCTTAGTATAATGTGTTTCAAATAAGTAAATTCAACTTACATTATTTGTATAGTATATATCAGTACAGGGACATGCACAAGTTTGGGCACCCCTGGTAAAAAATTCTGTTAATGTAAACATTTAAGCGAGGGAAAGATGAAATGATCTCCAAAAGGCATAAAGTTTAACATAAAACGCACATGATTACCACTGTATGTAGTCCAGTGCTGGTATCGTCTGAAGTCCTTGCAAGGGTTGATGTCATCTTTCCATTTGTGTAAGGTCATATGACAGAGGCAGGATCCAGACTGCAGCTCACATAATTGCTAGTAGAAATATAAAAGCAAATTGAAAAAATTTGCATTGATTGCTGTTCATAGCTTTTTAGGTAGTGGATAGTTGTGATTATTAAGTTATTTATAACCTGAGGGCAATGGTTAGTGAATGCAATTATGTGTATGCTAGACTTAGAGCTGTTGCGTTTGGTCGATAGAATCCGCGGTGTCAATTTCAACGTCGATAATTAGTCAACATAAATATTGTGTCATCACGACAAAAATATAGCCTTTTCCCCTTTGACATGGCAGATTTAAATGCAGATTTACATTCACAATGAGAAATATCTGCAAACTTGACTGAAGAAGAAATCAGGGGGCTCGTCACTATCAGCTATGAACATTCACCAGCATAACAAAACAGCGTGTAACGCAGTGCTTCCCAATCCCGGTCCTCGAGCACCCCCTCCCAAAAACTTATTTAAAACACCTGATTCAAGTTATCAGCCTCCTTCCAAAATGGTAAACATGTCTCCCTAACAAGCTGATGAGTTAAATAAGGAGACATCTAAAACTTTTTGGGAGTGGGTGCTCGAGGACCAGGATTGGGAAGCACTGGTGTAACGCACTCCTTTATGATCTAATCATAAACAAAAAAATACACGTGTGGTTTCTCGAGAGAGAAATCACGGATAAGCAAACTACAGATGCTACAAAAAAAACCTACCAAGTGCAAGACTTTAAATATGTCATGTCTTTATGGCATGTGTGTGAAAGCACAAACAAATCCAGAAAACTATTGGCAGCGTGAATTAACCAAAATCAAATAATCCCGAACAACTCCCGGATGTCTTCTCTGTATTTTTTCCATAATATGTGTGTGAAAAGGGCTACAGACATTAACCATTCATTGAAAGCAAGTTGTCCATTGAACCTTAAATGTCCTTGTCAGTATTGGGAAAGCAGTCCTATAACAAATATCCTTGTCGTAAGAGATGTACGGCATACTGTCTCGAGTAAACATATGGAGTCCTTCTTTAGGATCTCTGACTGCCGCACTCTGATGTTGTTCACCTGGCGTGTAACACGACAACCCAAATTGTCTTCATTATCCCAGGCACCTGCACAGAAACATTGAGAACACAACCCTTACGAAAATTAACCATGGTTTTACTACAGTTAAAACCAAAAAACCATGGTTACTGTAGTAAAACCATAGTAACTACAAAATAACCATGGTTTTGACAATCATGGTTTTCAAAAACCATAGTTAAACCATAGTTAGTGTAGTAAAACGTCTCGGTTACGGATGTAACCCTCGTTCCCTGAAGGAGGGAACGGAGACGTCACGTCGTGACCGACGAATTGGAAACTCGCTTAGAGAGACCAATCTGCTTCGAATACTACTAAAACGCCAATGAACTTGGCATTGAGATATTTGCATAATGCTGGCGCCGCCCCGCCAGGTGCGTATATAAGCAGCAGGTGCAAATAGGGAAATTAGCTTCTTTTTCGCTGAGAAAGCCGGAAAGTGTGACCGGCCGTAACAGCAGGTGGCAGCACCTGTGGCGACGGGACGTGACGTCTCCGTTCCCTCCTTCAGGGAACGAGGGTTACATCCGTAACCGAGACGTTCCCTTTCAGTCGGTCACTACGACGTCACGTCGTGACCGACGAATTGGGAATCCCTACCAAAACGCCACTAGGGGCTGACCTCTTCCAGTGACTGCGTAAAAGCCCTCCGGTTCCACTTAAGGAGGAGGAGGTAGGTTTTAAGGCAGAAGGCCGGGCACTAGATGTTCCTTTAACCCCACAGAAGTGCCAGCGACTGGGAAGCGCCCTACCTGAGCGGGATAGGAACGCTGCGGAAGCCACCACCCGTCTTAAGGGCTAATGGTGGGCGAAAGTCAACCGTAGTTGAGGAATAAAGACAGCCGTGGCTGTGTAAGCAAAGCAGTGCTCTGCTAAGGGAAACGTGGGCTGGTAGGATTAACCCCACGGAAAAATACTCACAAAGGAGCCCGGTGGGACACAATGTGGAGCCCGAGCCAGACACGTAGGTTCGCGAGGATACAGCTAGTGAAAGGCTGACAGCCAATGCTCCGCAACGAAGGCTGCCAAGGCAGCGGAGGAAGAACAATTCAAACCATTACGCATTTTTGTTCTGAAGGCCTTCCATACTGACACAGTTATGAAGCATCAGTTGGAGGCTGCAAGCCGACCTGCGAGACTGTTCTCCGTGCTCCCCCTGGTGAGGAAAGAACACGAGAGGCTACAGGCTCGATACGAACACTGTAAAATCTAATGAACGTATTAGGTGTCGCCCAACCAGCAGCTCTACAGATGTCTGTTAGCGAGGAACCACGAGCTAGAGCCCAAGATGAGGCAACGCTCCGTGTGGAGTGCGCTCTCAAATTAAAGGGGCAAGGAATACCCTGAAGATTATAAGCCAGGGCGATAGTATCAACTATCCAATGAGACATCCTCTGCTTAGTGACAGCTTTCCCTTTCTGCTGGCCACCATAACAAACAAAGAGCTGGTCTGAGGTCCTGAGGCTTTGCGTGCGATCCACGTAGAGTCGCAGTGCGCGTACGGGGCACAACAAAGCCATGGTTGGGTCTGCGTCCTCCGGAGGCAGCGCTTGCAAGCTCACCACTTGATCTCTGAAAGGAGTGGTGGGAACTTTGGGCGTATTTGCGCATCCCCCGAGGCCAGCTGTGTGCCAATGCGTCCACGCCGAGGCTGCCCTCGGTTAGTGAATAAAATAGGTGACAGTGGGTATCGTCCGGCGACGCAAACAGGTCTATCTGCGCACGACCGAACTTCTTCCAAATTAGCTGGACCGTCTGGGGGTGGAGTCGCCATTCGCCGGGGCGCGCAGCTCGAGAAAGCGCGTCCGCTGCTGTATTGAGCGAGCCCGGAATGTGAATGGCACGAAGGGACCTCAGATGCTTCTGACTCCAAAGGAGGAGATGACGAGGCGAGATGCGACAGGTGACGGGAGCGCAAACCGCCTTGACGGTTGATATACGCAACGGTCGCAGTGTTGTCGGTGCATACTAGTACATCCTTCCCTCGCAGCTCCGTAGCGAAGCGTACAAGTCCCAGATATACTGCCCACAACTCTCGGCAATTGATATGCCAGTGCAACTGGGGTGCTGTCCACACCCCTGAAGCTGTAAGCTCGTCGTACGTGGCACCCCAGCCCGTGTCGGACGCATCTGTATGTACAACAGCATGCCGAGCGATCTGTCTCATGGACACACCGGACCTGAGAAACGCGGGGTCCGACCACGGGGGGAATGTTAGGCGACACGCAGGTGTAATGGTTACACGATGGATGCCGGCGCGCCACGCTCTCCTCGGGACTCGATCGTGAAGCCAACGCTGAAGCGGTCTCATATGGAGCAGCCCGAGCGGTGTCACGGCCGCTGCTGCTGCCATATGCCCCAGGAGCTTTTGAAATTGTTTCAGCGGGACCGCATTCTTCCCTCGAAATGAACCGAGGCAAGTCAGAATTGACTGGACGCGCTCTTCTGTCAAACGCGCCGATAAATCGATCGAGTCCAGTTCCATGCCGAGAAAAGAGATCCTCTGCGTGGGGCAGAGTTTGCTCTTTTCCCAGTTGACCCGAAGACCCAAACGGGCGAGATGCCGAAGCGTTAAATCTCTGTGTTCGCAAAGCGTCCGTCGAGAATGCGCTATTATAAGCCAATCGTCGAGGTAAGCCAGTATGCGAACGCCGCTCTCTCTGAGGGGTTTTAACGCCGCCTCCACTACTTTCGTGAACACACGGGGAGAGAGGGATAGCCCGAACGGTAAAACTTTGTACTGGTATGCCCGTCCCTCGAATGCAAACCGGAGAAACGGTCTGTGACGAGGGAGAATGGACACATGAAAGTACGCGTCCTTCAGGTCTATAGCCGCAAACCAATCTTGGGGGCGAATTGAATTGAATATTTGCTTCCGTGTTATCATCCTGAAAGACCTCCTCTGCAGAGATTTGTTCAGAACGCGCAAATCCAAGATCGGTCGCAACCCCCCGCCCTTTTTGGGTACTATAAAATACGGGCTGTAGAAGCCCGATCTCATCTCGGTTGGAGGGACCGGCTCGATCGCGTCCTTCGCCAGCAGGACTTCGACCTCTGCACGCAGTACATGTGCATCGGACGCTTTCACCGTGGTGAAACGAATGCCCGAGAATTTGGGTTTGTGCCGGCTGAATTGTATTTCGTAACCGAGGCGGAGAGTGCGTAAAACACCCTCCTCAGAACACCCGCTGGCGATAGAGGAGAGGGAGGAAGAGCATGTGAATGCCCGCTCACATCTCTCTCGATCCTCTGAAGACCTGGAGAAGGAATAGGAATGCACTCTTTTTGTGGTTTTGTGGGTGCCGGCTGAGAAGCCGGCGGAACAAAAACAAAACGAAACCAAGGATTCTCCATCCGGCCCTCTACCGGTGGAGGGAGCGATGCCGTCACCGTCTCCCGAAGAGTGATCCCATCCGATTCCAGGTCGCCCGTCTCAGGGCCGCTTCGATTTCCGTTTACCACGGGAAGCGGGTGGGGCGGGCGGGGCGGGCTGCCGACGGCTGTTCCCCCTCCGTGGCCTGGAAGATGTTCTAGTGGGGGGGGTGGAGGCAGCCGCCGCAGGGCGCCCTCGGCGAGGAGCAGACGGGCCCGCCGGCGCTGGAGGGCGAGATGCAGGTCGCTTGCGCCGGGGCATGATCTGAGCGATCGCCTCTGTCTGCTTCTGGGCGGCGGAGAACTGCTGGGCGAAGGACTCCACCGACTGACCGAAAAGGCCAGCCTGGGACACTGGAGCGTCCAAGAACTTGTTCTTCTCCGCATCCAACATGTCCGCCAGACATAGCCATAAGTGGCGTTCCTGGACCACCATCGTGGACATGGCACGACCAATCGCCTGCGCTGTCACCTTCGTAGCGCGAAGAGCCAGGTCAGTGGCAGCCCGGAGCTCCGAAAGGACAGGCGAGTCGTGTCCTCCCTCGTGCAGATCCCTCAAGGCCTTAGCTTGGTGAACCTGCAGCAACGCCATTGCGTGCAGGGCTGAAGCCGCCTCTCCACATGCCTGGTGGGCAGCGCCCGTTAAACCGGAGGACTGTCTGCAGGCACGAGAGGGGAGGGTTGGGCGGTCCTTCCAAGAGGGAGCGTGAGCCGGACACAGCTGCATCGCGACAGCACGCTCCACGGGAGGGATCCCCGTGTAACCCTTAGCGGCTCCGCTGGTGAGGGAGGTGAGGGGGGAGGGCTGAAACGGCCGTAATCTCGTGGAAAACGGCGACTTCCAGGTTCTAGTCAGCTCCTCGTGCACCTCGGGGAAGAAAGGCACCGGTGGAGAGGGTTGTGACACCCGGGCAGCTCCAAAGAACCAATCATCCAGGCGGGATGGTTCGGGCTGAGGGGGGGAACCCACTCTAACCCTACGGTCTCTGCCGCTCGAGCAAGCGTGGCCACCATCTCTGGATCGAACTCCGGCGTCCCAACCCGACCAGAGGGAGGAAGGGCGTCGGGGTCCACGTCAGGGGGAGGAGGCCCACCCTCGGATGCTGCGGCGTCGGTGGACCCGGAGGGCGGCACGATGGATTCTAGAGACATCGTAGAACACGACGCTGAAGTCTCCATCGGCACATCAACCGGCTGTGGATGAGGAGGCTGAGAGCCTGAGGACGAATCCCCCGCTCGGCTCAGCACAGTGATGCGCAGATCGTCCTTTGAGAGCTTCACAGCCGCACCGTGGCGGCGTTCAGCACTCGCATGACGAGGGTTGCGTTTTTCCCGGAGGAAAGACAACCGTCTGCGCAAATCCACAAGGGACATGTTCTCGCAGTGAGAACACTTACCCCCAGCGAACGCTGCCTCTGCGTGCTCGATGCCCAAACACGAAAGACAACGCTCGTGACCGTCCTTCGGACCCATGTATTTGCCGCACCCAAGATCGCACGGACGAAAAGCCATCCTAAAAGGACGCTGATGTCCGGATATACGAGAGAGTGGCTGCCTTTAACAAGGCACAAAGCTCTCTCGTATCACTCTTTTAGGGAAATTCACTCAGATGCTCAGTTGATGATGCGCACAGGGAAGGCAACGCACACACTACTCAAAACAACAAAACAGGTGTAGAGCCGTGGAATTAAGCGAAGCGTCCGCTGTGGTACTGCTGGTCCAACCAACTTCAGCAATCGAATCCCACCAGAGTAAAGTAGCTTCTCAGTAGCAGATACTGCCGGCTTTCGAAGCGATAAAAAGCTAATTTCCCTATTTGCACCTGCTGCTTATATACGCACCTGGCGGGGCGGCGCCAGCATTATGCAAATATCTCAATGCCAAGTTCATTGGCGTTTTAGTAGTATTCGAAGCAGATTGGTCTCTCTAAGCGAGTACCCAATTCGTCGGTCACGACGTGACGTCGTAGTGACCGACTGAAAGGGAACCATGGTTTTGCTGATAGTAATCAATACACCAAAAAACCATGGTTACTACGCTTTTACCACAATATAACCATGGTTAATTTTCGTAAGGGAAGCACCAGGGAAGCAGTGAGTGTGCGTCTTACCTACACCTGATGTAGCGTAAACATGCCGGGCGATGGAGGCCCCGGTGATCCCAACATAGCATCTGGTCTCATGAAAGGGGAAGAAGCAGTTCTCAGGATCTCAGAAGCCAGAGGCAATGTGGGGGGTGAAGTGCTGGCTCGTGTCTTCCACTTTCGGTTTGCTGGCATTAGAGAGAATCTCATCTGGATAGATCACATCCTAGATGTACATGCCCTGCACAGAGAAACAGATGGCTTAGTACCTCTATGTCCTTTCTCCGATAAAACTAATATGACAGTATGGTTAAGATCAAAAACACTTAGAGTTAAAGTCAAATAATAAAAATGTCTGTAAAAGTTGGTTAAAAACAACTTACAGCAAATGATGTTGTGATCTGTTTTGCAAAGACATAAAACATAACAATTGAATATTACAGATTAACATAAATGATGTCCAGTTACACCAGTGTTTCTCAAACTTTTTCTGCCATTCCCCACTTTGGAGGTAGGGAAGGGTTCCGAGCCCCACCTGTCCACAATTTCCCCGACAAAAGGGATCAAGTAGGTTTTAATTTTAACTGTTAAAATTTGTTTAATCCCATCATATTTAAAAAAAAAATAACAGCATTAAACACTTTCAATAGAGAAACGCGAAAAAACAAAAACAAATGTGCAAATGTGGAAAAAAAACTTTGTTTAAAAGTAAATAATAATAATGCAACTGTGTTTGCATTTTGTCTCTCACAAAAGTCATCATACTTTCTTATCGGCTGGCGTTTTGGTTGATTGGGTCGACTGTCTGTCTTGGTTTTCTCTGCTAGTACAGAATCTCCAGTTTTCATTCCTTGTTGTCACAAACGTATCCATTGTTAACTTTTATACCCGCTACTGCCTATAACGCCTCTCCACATTAAAATTTTTGTTCCACTTCAATTCTGACATTAATTCATTCTTGTAGACTATGGTTCCGTGTGACATTTTCTTCACAGTCTGATGTTGTTTTAAGTTAGGCTTATATTTAAATGTATCATTTTGAGTGTATGGTCAATGATTAAAAGAATTAATAGAGATGGGCACAAAAATGACCAAATTTCCTCCCATTTGTCACGCCCCACTTGTAATGTTCCTATTCCCCACCAGTGGGGCCCGCCCCACACTTTGAGAAACGCTGAGTTACACCAACTAAAATGTCTTGAGGTGTCTGTTAGTGAAATACTTACACAGCAGTGCCAATGACCTGTTAACATACAAGAAGAGAGAAAACATATATGAGGGAAATATTAGCTAAGGAAAAATGCAAGAAATGTATTCAGTCATTTCCAGCCCTTGATGTGTTTAAAATCCACAGTATGGCAAATGACTATGATATGAAACACCTGTTCATTAAATCACTGTACATTTTTATACATCTGACATACAATAACGTAAATCAGATTGCACTGTGCGTAACAAAATGGTTGTCAAAGAATCTGAACTAACTTAAATAATGTCAATGTAAACATCTCTTGTTTTTTTTTTTTTTATTTGCTGCCATTGTAAGCACTCAAACTATCATACAGATCATAATAATACACTTTATACAGTAACTAAAGAGACAAAAATCATATTATTCACACTCACTAAATGTGTTTAAAATGACAATTTACCTCAGACAAGATATTTGCAAAAGCTTTTTTAACAAACGGGACAGAACAATTAACCATAATATGTTGATCATTTAAACATCAAACAAACACTCATAATAAAATGAAACAACCAAAAATACTATGTTATTGAACTTGATCCTCAAATTTTTCCTAAAATTTAAATTACCTCAGAATACTTCCAACTGCTGTTCAGAAAACCAATGGCCATCTGCCTATATTAAGTTCATCGTTTATATAGCAACAAAAACACAATATTGAACAAGTGAAAGCTATTTAGATTGATTTCAAGTACCATGTTTTTGTCATAGCATAAAAACTAGACGAGAAATGACCTTTCTGTCCTCACGTTAAACAACAAGCTGACACCTATTGTTTTACAGAAACATTTTAGAACAACAAACAATAATGGAAATTATAATCTCCATTAAATAATACACAAACATTTCAGCAAAAATTCCTCAAATCTGAATAGCGCTGCTAGTACTACAAACGTTACTATGACTTTATTTGCTGTGCTGTAGTAGACGGATTGCCTTATACAAACTTTTTAAGACTTTTAATATAAGATTTTTGTTGAAAACTTACCTGAACCACGTACGTCTGCGAAGTCAGCTCCCGCACTGTTTTCCTTGTTCATGGCAAGATGAGACTGGAGTGGCTTCTCTGTTCGAGTTGATGTGGAATTGTCTGGGTTTTTACGAAGGAGGGGAACACAAAACAATGATACGTGTAAAACAAGCCAATAATCCCTTATTAGCGTATGTACATTACTGCCCCCTCCTGCTTCGGAATAATGGAACTTAGCAGCTGTGTGTCATTAAAAGCAAAGAAAGAGCTGCTATTTTATTTATTTTTACTTGTATATTATATTAAAACATTTACATTTACTTAACGGATTCCATTTTTCTTCACTTATTACCATTTACTTAATACTTGTACATACTTGATACACCCATGATGTCGCCTTTGCTCTGGTGGGTTGCAAAGGGAGGAGTAACTGGGCACGCAGCCACGCACCAACAGAGAGAAACGCGGCATCGGCCTCCGGTATAGTTATCCGACCCAAAGCCGACATAACAGACAAGCTTGATGAGCGGGAAATACCGTTGACTTAACTGAAGATTTGGCCGATGCCTGGCCGATACTTATTAGACGTTTCAGATAAGGAGGCCGACGTACGCTCTTGAGCCGACGTCGGGCAGACGTACGTGTGCTGTCTGGGTACATTATGTGCAGTTTTAACTATAAGTTGCTACACTGAAGAAATTTCTTTTTTTTTCTCTATGATGGCAGTTGACATGAAGGACATCAATTGGAAGCTACTAAAAAGATTCAGTTTGTATTCAGTATTTTTGAATTTAAAAAAAAACAAAAAAAACAAATAGGGTGCTTGACTCCTAATAAATATAGCTGCACACAGCAATATGCAGTCAAGCACCTTCAGCGCAATAAGCACCCAAAGCACAGCAAGCACACAAAGCACAGCAATCACACAAAGCACAGCAAGCACCATACAGCTCATCAAACACGCAAGGTGCAGCAATCACAGAGCAGAGCCACCACAGTGCAGAGCAACAACAGCAAAGATGGCAAAAATAGAACATAGGTGAACTACAGACAGGTTGAGAAGAATTGATGAGGACGAACAAAACTTTAATAGAAGAACTTTACACATGCCTCAGGTGGGATTCAAACCCAAGAACTCAGAACCTCAATACGTCACAAGCACGGTCAACTTTGGAGCAGTATTTCTAAGAAAGAGAACAGAATATCAAAAATCTGTTCAGTCATTTCTGTGCGGATTGCTCCAAACATTATATGAGCAGAACCTGGCATAAAATAAACAAAATTTGTAAAAGGAGAAGCGAAAAAATCATTTACCATATGCCTTACAATAACACATTAACAGAATGACGGAAAATGACAAATGCGATATCGTTGCGATCGGCATAAACGAGTGAATCTGATTTCACATAGAAAATGTATATCAGACAAAGTATTCAGAAATTATAAGCAGTTCTATAAAAACTGTTATAGTTTATAACCCCCAGGTGGCGCTGTACTCAGACTTCCCAGGTACCTTCAGGACATCATGCTGAAGCTCCCTACCGATTTTTGTGCCGATATGTCCAATAGTTCAAGAGATATAACAATTTATGTCTAATTTCAAAATGGCAGACAACCGGTTCGGTCAAACCCGGCATCATACACATCGACAGATTCAGCATGGGCCAAGGAATCTGTAGACACCAAGATCATAATTTTCTGACAAACATTTCAGTAGTTATAAGCAAAAATTGCCTTTTTTTCATATCTCATGACCCATAGGTGGCGCAGTCACTAAATTTGTCAGGAACCCCCAGTTCATGGTCCACATGAATTGTACCAAATTTCATTTTGATTGATCAAAGAATGACTGAGATAGCTTCAGAACCATTTTTGCGTCAACCTCGTTAAGTTTGCACATTTATTACTTTTGAACAAAGATAAATATAAAAATTCTGTCTGGTCATTTTTGTGCGGCTCACTCCAAAGATCACCTGTGCCAAATTTCATAACAATTAAACCAAATTTGAAGGAGTAGCGAAAAAATGAAATACTGTACATTTCAAAATGGCCGCTACTGTAATGGGTAGTCTTACAGTATAGCATTAGAAACAATAAGCACGAGAAGAGCAATCAGGTGTACTAAGTAGAATTTTCATAGATCAAATAGATCATTAGTTATTACATGTTAAACATTGAATATTTGCACTGCTGGTGGCGCTATAGAGTTAATGTTAGAGCTATAGACCCCATTTTTGGTCACATGACTTTTTAGGACCACCACTTCAACTGTGCCAAACTTCATCATGTTCCTATGTACAGTTCATAGGGCTGCCATAGACACCCATTGGGGAAGAAACGGAAGAAGAAAAAGAAGAAGAAATATAACTGCACCCAGTGATGCGGGGCCAAGCACATACGGCACAGAAAGCACCCAAAAACGCAGCAAGCATCATACAACGGAGCAAGCACCCAAGACACAACAAACGTCATATAACAGATGAAGCACCCCCTCACATGGGATTCAAACCCATGACCTCAGAATCTCAATGCATGCGATTTACCAGATGCGCCACTCAGGGTGTTTTCACATATACACTGTTTAGGTCGACCCAAATGACGTGTCGCTCCGAGTACGGTGCGTTTGGGTCAGTGTGAACACAACAGCCGGACTCGGGTGCGCACTAAACGACCGCTCCGAGACCGCTCTAAACAGGTGGTCTCGGAGCGGCTGTTGCCGAACTCTGGGGCGACCCACCTGTGGTGTGAACACTTCTGGACCTCGGGCCGAACCAAATACAGGAAGTTCTCCACATGTTTGAGCCACTGGGCTTTCGTTGTGACGTGAGCCGGGTGTTATATTGTGGGTTAACAACAAACAAGCCAATCCTGGTCCGTTGCATAGAGATTCGCTGTCTCCTTTACGTTTGAGCTGATGATTTTATAAATGCATAGCTGTCCTCCACACACAAATAGTGACATTACGGGCTTTTAGCAAACGGCTCCATGAGAAAGGCTTTAATAGAACAGCTACGCAATTTCGCGTTAAAGCAAAGAAACTTCGCAAAGACGTGCATCGTTTATCTCCACATCTTGATAGCTGTGCTCTCCCTGTCAAGCTGGTTGTCGTGGAAACGTGGGGGTGGTCATGAGACGGTAAGAGCTGTCAGAGACCAATGACAGCGCTGACCGTTGTCACATGGTGTACGGTGCGGCATTTCGAATAAAGTAAAAAATATATATATGTGAACACGGACCGCACTAACTGAAAAATGATACAATGTATTTTGGTGCGCTCCGAGGCCGCACCACGGTGCGCACCAACATATGTGAAAACAACCTCAGTTGACATGTTGAACTAGCCTGCGGAAGGGCAAGATGTGTGTTTTTTAATTTCTGACTAGAAACATAGCATAGCCATCTGATGAAGGAAGAAAGCTGTTGTGTTTACAAATGTGACAATGAGCTTCAATCAAGATCATCTATAGTGCATTCAGAAAGTATTCAGACCCCCTTCACTTTTCAATTTTGTTATGTTGTTGCGTGATACTGCAATTGTTTTAATTTTTCCTCATAAATATATACTACGTGCCCCATTACAAAGTGAAAACAGAATTGTAGAAACTTTTGTGAGGTGAAGTGGGAAGTGAAGTGTTACATGGCATGATATCAAAATAAAAGTCAGAACAGAATGGGGTGTCAAAATAAAAGTACTAAACACAACCAAACACAAGACAAAACCCTTACAAGTTTTTTTTGTATACATTTACAAAAGTTTCTACAATTCTGTTTTCACTTTGTAATGGGGCACGTAGTATATATTTATGAGGAAAAATTAAAACAATTGCAGTATCACGCAACAACCAGAGGTGGGTAGAGTCCCAAATCTGTACTCAAGTAAAAGTACAAGTACTTATACAAAAATGTACTCCAGTAAAAGTAAAAGTATCAAATCTAACTATTTACTTGAGTAAGAGTAAAAAAGTATTAAATGAAAAAACTACTCATGGGGCCCTATCTTGCACCCAGCGCAATTGACTTTGTCAGTGACGCATGTATCATTTGTATTTTGCACCGGTGCACAGCGGGTTTTTCCCTCCACAGACGCACGTTGGCAAACCATCCCTGATGCTATTTTCCAGTTTCAAAAAACAATTGCGCCACTGACCAAAAAAAAACTAGTCTAAAGTCAGTGGCGCGTTGCGCAATGATCATTATGCTATTTTAAGGGCGCATGCTTGACCATAATGTATAGCGTGCACAACGCGCACACACTTTGCTTTTCTAATCTACACAGATGCAACAGTTATTTTTGCAAATCATAAGTTGTTACAATTAAAAATATTTACACATGAGATAAAGGAAATCATTGTGGTGAGCATTGTGGTGATATTTTTTATTAATTGTGTGGCTGCGTTAAAAATTCTCATGCAAATAACGATTAAAATATTTTCATAAGTTTGTTGTGTGGCTGTATTATGTTTATTTTATTTAAATGTCACAAGTCGGGGCTGGCTGCTAATGTAATTAAGCCACGCCCCTTTTTAACTTCCACCTCGAGGAGGTCCCCAAAGCCAACCCAATGACCAGACAACACAAGTGCACGTAAGTATAAAAGCGTAAATTTTATTTTATTTAATTAAAATTGATATGGGGAATGGGGAGGCGGTAAGGGATTTAAAACTAAACTCTTTGTCCTGCCCTCCAGGTGGGCCGTGATCAGGCGAGTAAGGGAAGGGGGACAGATGGGGTCAAGGGTCCGAGACACTGCGGAGGTGTGCGACTCAGGCTCCTCTGCCTGGTTTTAGGTTCCCGTGGCGCCCTCCTCTTCCTCCTGGAGGCAGAATGAATGACAAGATAGGTGTTGGGCTGATAAAACTTCTTTTGTTACGTACCCTTTGTCCAGATAACACCGTATCTCTTCGGCACGTGGTACTGGGGGGTGTCTTCATAGCGTTCCTTTGACTCACGTGTATATTTCTTCTCTTCCTCTTTGCAGACTGCCACTAGAACACAGACGATCGATTAGCTATACTGCTATGGACTCTCCCTCTCACCTTTCCAGCTTGGGACGACGTGCGGTAAGTACAATACAGGTAAGGTTTTGTTCGTCCACTTCCTCCACTTTCTCTCTCCACAGGCTGGATAAGTACGGTGCAGGTGAGTTTCCCTTGTTCTCTCTCTCTCTCTTCACAGGCTGCTGACTGGGACACAGAAGATCAGTTATTTATAACTGCTGGTTTCTCTCACCTCTCCAACTTGGGACGACGCACAGTAAGTACGGTGCAGGTAAAGTTTCCCTTGTTCTTTTTCTCTCTCTCTCTCCACAGGCTGCTGACTGGGACACAGAAGATCAGTTATTTATAACTGCTGGTTCTCTCACCTCTCCAACTTGGGACGACATACAGTAAGTACGGTGCAGGTAAAGTTCTCCTCGTTCTCTTTCTCTCTCTCTCCACAGGCTGCTGACTGGGACACAGAAGATCAGTTATTTATAACTGCTGGTTCTCTCACTTCTCCAACTTGGGACGACGTACAGTAAGTACGGTGCAGGTAAAGTTCCCCTCGTTCTCTTTCTCTCTCTCTCCACAGGCTGCTGACTGGGACACAGAAGATCAGTTATTTATAACTGCTGGTTTCTCTCACCTCTTCAACTCGGGACGACGTACAGTAAGTACGGTGCAGGTAAGACTTCCTTATACACTTTCTTTTTTCTCCTCCACACGGTAACGCTCTTGGTCAGATGGCAGGCAGATTATACAGGCATTGTATTTGGATTGAAATGTGGTGGACTTACAGTGACTGGCTCTCACAATTTGCTAGAGGTTTTCGAGACCGTATGGTGATGAGACGTCGGAGACAAAAACTCCCAACGGCCGCTGATGCTGCAGAGGGGAAAATGCTACACTGTCGCACCGAGCCGAGCGCTGCCCTCTCCTCTCCACTTCCTTGACTACAGAGCACTGGACAGGGGCGCCCCTTTGAAGAGGCCTCGGGACAGGTGGGATCTACTCCGCCTCGCTCTGCAACAGTAGCAGCATTAATCTTTAGTCGTACTCACACAGTCTCTAGCGGTCTCTAACTCTTCACCACCACTCTGCAGAAACAGCCCAGATGCAAAAGATGACTGCTATCGAACACCACAGTAATACTGCACACCCAGAGCCCACTCACAGCATATGCCAGGAAATAAACAACTGAAACCTGCAGCCTTTTCGTTCTCCCACGGTGAGGTTAGCGGAGGCGGGGGTTTTCTGACAATACACACACAGCAGTACACAGCACCACGTCAAAGTGAAATTTCCACAACAACACAGACTCACCCACCGCACTCAAGTGAACACTTAGGACGCCCGTCTTCCTCTACTTCACCGGGGCCCGTTAGGCGTTGTTAACACGGCCCAGTCAACATACACGTCGCTGTAGTAGCCCAAGTTCGTCCTCCTCCGGCTCTCCCACCACACTGTTCAGGGGTAGGGCCGTCCTCCTTTTCCTGAGTCGTTCGCTACGGAATAGGTTAGTGCACAGCGTGTCCAAAATCAATGTTTCATACTCACAATCCTGTATGATCTCCTCTGTTGTTCTCCTCTTTAGTACACACAGGCGATTATTCCCAGCCACACCGGACAAAGCGTTTCTTCCCCCAACAGGGTTACACAGCGATTTCACTAATGTCACAATTTCCTCATATAGCAAACACTCACGCTAACTCCGCTTCTCCTTCTATTTTGTTTCAGTTTCCAGTAATCTCCAGTCGTCTTCCAGCCACTATGGTTTGTTCTGTCCCACACAGCCACGCCAGCTTTCAGCCTGAGAGGATAACAGCACAACAACAAGCGCACCAAAACAGCACCAAACGAACCCCAACAACTCAGCTCCTCAACTGTGGTTTTAGATGATCCTTTATACTGCCCCACTCGTCGTTTACTCCAATCACCAGCCGCTAATGTTAACTAGAAGCACCTGTGTTGAATCAGCTGATTTTCCATCTCGCGGCGTCTACCGGAAGTTCCAGTGTTCGTATTATCCCGTCACCGTGTGACATAAATAATAATTAAAAAATTTTCATAAGAAACCTTAATGTATGTGAACTGGATTTGTAAGTGCACTGTGGGGTTGGACTGCTTGCGTTTCTTGGGTGCGATTTCAAAGCCCCCAAACTGCCTTCAACACTTTCAGCGGTGAGGGTGGACGCAGCGATGTCCTCTGCTGGCGTCAGGTCATGTGTGGAGGCAGATCCACCTCCCGTTACACGACGTGCCCGATTTATGCTGGCAAGCTTGGGATTCCCCCGTCTCCTGACATCATTGTAACGCTTGCGGCCGTCCTGGGGATGCCAGCTGATGAGACAATTGTGGCTATTTCCTCCCACACCTGTTTAACCAACGCTGATTTGGGCGGGTTTCTCCCATCCCCATACAAAACAACTTCTCTGTCTTTGACTGCTCTTACAAGAAAGTCGGTATCCTCGGCAGTGAACCGCTCCTGGTGTGCGCTAGAGTGCGGATCGGGCCGCATTTTTCTGTCCGAGACCGGCCCGCGTCCGACAGGGAAGTACCCGAACCCGACTTGAGCCCGAAGTGCATTAAGATATTTATGTCCGAGCCCGACCCGAGTCCGACACCATTTAAAATATCATTTTTTTTCATACAAATGACACATGTACATTTGTTTGTGTAGAAAGCCCGCTTTTATTAATTAACTGGAAGGCATTCGGAAATACAGATGTGCGCAATGTGCGCATCAGCTCAGAATGCGCCGCACACGGCCAACAAAGCACACGGCCAACAAAGCGCACGTGAACACAGGCGCGCACAAGATGCCAAAACAAATAGTCAATTGAAATTAAATAAACAAAGGTAGGTCTACCAAAAATGGCCCAAGCTAACAGAACAAAATATTAACGTAACACAAATGCAGCTTATTGAAATAAAAATACCAATTTTTCTCAAAAACTGTGTGGCTTATAAAACTGCAACATGGTATCTATTACATAATCTATCACTGAAACGAATGATACATTCAATTTACTTGATCAATTTATTTAAGCTACATTTAAACAAAAAAAAGAAAAAAACATTTAAAAAACTTTTGTTTAAATTTAGCTTAAATAAATTGATTGCTTACCTTAAAAATGAGTAAATTGAATAAATCATTTTTTAAATGTTTAGGCTAATCCAGGTTCTTGTGCAGAAAAAGGATTGCATCAACAGTGGATGGCTTCAAGGCTGTCCTCCTCTGCTCGATGGTCCTGCCAGCAGCACTGAAGTTGCGCTCACTGCTACTGCTGCTGGCTGGAATAGCAAAGATGCCGCGGGCAAGGACACTAAGCTTCGGGTAGTTGAGTTGATGATCGCGCCACCAGCCCAAAACATCTCTGTCGTCCTGCATTGTATGATTTTGAGTCGAGTACATCTCGACTTCGTCCGTGGCATCTGACACAGGTACATTTTCCCACTCCTCAAAGTCAACGGCAGCTTTCTTGGGCCTGGGTCCTTCAGTGGCGGTCTCCTCACTGCGGAGGTCACTGAGCTGTCTCCGAACCTCCTGGTGAAGTTTGTCTCTCTCTGAGGAGGACAACATTCGGAGCTGGCTATATTTAGGCCAAAGGAAAGTTGCAATTTTTTGGAATTCTTGGATCTCCACTTTACGCAAAATCCAACTGAGATGCCGCTCGCGTATGATGGCTTGATAGGGGCTGTCAGTCGTTTTTTTGTTGCAGTGACGCTTCAGTCGCTCAAACCACAGAAACACCAGGTTTATGGTTGGGTACTGGTCCCCTTCAAGTTCACGCTGGGCATCATAAAATGGTTGCAGGAACTCGATAAGAAAGTCAAGGACATCTGGAGATATGGCATCTATCCGCCAGCCCTCTGCGCGTTCATTTAGTTTTTCGCGCAGTTCTTGATAAACCGAGCAGACAGAATTTAAGGTCAGATATACGGTGCTAAACCTGGTGTCTGCCATTTGGATGACTGTTTTAGACAGCAAAGCTGCCATGCCCGATTTTTTTACATATTTTACCAGTGCCTTGGTAGCTTGCAGAGTGTCTGCAACAGTTGGAGGATCTTGGGCCAGTTGTGTGGGGTCCAGTGCGTGTCGCATCACTGTATTATAGACGTGATCTTGGCAGTCAAGTCTTCGATATGGTCTGAGGGCACTGATGATGTTTGAGCCTTGGTCTGTCACCCACACCACTTTATTCAGCAGACGCATATCCAGACCATACTCCGTTAGAAGTCTGATGATTTCTCTCCTAATATTCTCTCCTGTCTTAGCCTCTTCTGGTGGGAATGCGACTGTTGTCAATACGGTGCTTATCATTTTAAATTATTGTGTCACGAAATGGCAAGTGATGGTCAAGTAGCTTAATTTGTGGTAGTCCTCCGTCCAGATATCCGTTGTCATTCCGATTGAATTCACCTCAGTCAAAGTGTAATTTAGCTGCTCGACGAGCTTTGTGCGTTTCTCTATTGTCAGCTCACGGCACCGTTTTGACACAGTAGTGGGATCAGGCAGTACATCCTGCGCTGCCACTAAACCATATGTAGCACCGATGTTAATAAGCTGCTGAGCCAGCTCAATGAAACCCCCTCCTTCAATCGAACGAAATGGCCTTATATCTTTACAGCAGTACTCAACACATTTTTCTGTCAGTTTTTGTTTGGCCTGCTGAGGAATTTTTCTTGAGGTACTAGCAAAGGCAGTGATCCTCGGCTGCAGTAACCCAGGTGACTTACAGACTCTATCCACATGACGCTGCAGGGCGGAATTCCCGGTACTTTTGCTGTCATATTTCATGTGAACTCCGCAACCCTTACATTGAACACAACCAACAGGTTCATTGCTATCGGCCTTGACAACTACGTAGAAATACTTCCATACAGTAGACTTTCCTTCATTTTCGGTGGTTTTATAATCTCCTGAGGCCAACTTCTTTTTAACGTCTTCCATCGTTGCGCTGCCAGCCACATGTAGCCGAATTTGTAATATTATGCATGCACGCAGCCACGCACGTGTTGCGCGTTGTCACAGGCAACATAAACAAATTTACGCACACATGAATGTTAAACAAATATTATATTAGTGTATATATATATATATATATATATTTATTTATATATTAATATATTACATTTCAAATGTAAATTTTCAAATGTTCAATGCAGCGCCGAGCCCTGACGTGACCGAGACCGAGCCCGACCCGAACATAAATTATAAATATCTGTCCGAACCCGGCCCGGCCCGTCGGGTACCGTCGGGTCCCGTCGGGCTCGGTTCGGGTATCCATGCTCTAGTGTGCGCCTGGTAAATCCATCATAATAATAGCAACCCGCCATGGAACTTGCGCACTTGCGTTTAAAGGGAATGTTGAATGTCGTTCTGATTGGTTTATTTGAGGTTACGCCCAAACCACACCTATGAATAATGAACCTACTTCAGACAAACCCCTTATTAAAATAGGACCCAAGTAGTTAGTTACTCGTTACTTCCGATCTGATAGAGAAGTAGCGCAAAAGCACTGAATTGCAGACTACTTGGAGGGTTTTCACAAACCTCTCCTTAAAAGTCTCATTGTTCTGCTTATATACAAGTAAAGCAGCCTATCTCAGTCCTCCAGTGGGTACATTAAAATCACATAACGTGTCATTTGAGAAAAATCTCAAACAAACACACAGATGTTTTCTGACAGTTAACTCTGTATTTATTTTCATATTCACAACACAAACTTGTCAGCATCTGCCTTTAAACATGCAAGCAGTAAACAAAAAATAATGTGTGTGTCTGTTTGTTTTTATATGAATAGGTTATTTTCATTGCCATTAAAGTGCAATTACTGAACATAAACAGGAGCTTAATAAAAATGATCATTTTAGAATTTCATATGGAACTTATCTGTTTGTGCAAATCAACTCTACATGTATTATAATATATAATACATGTTTCTTTAAAATCAATCTTTATTCTTTTATTTTTATTCATTCATTCTTTAGGAAGGATTAAAATAAAATACAATCCCGTTTTTATTTGAATGTATTTTCTACACATTAGTGAGGTGTCCGAATTTGTGTGTAAATGCAAGACGTCCTTACATTATGCTGTTCAGTTTGCTTAGTTGTGGGGAAATTATATGGAAATGTGCAGATGTGAACGTGCTGTTTGTATGGCTTAACTTACAATAGGTTTTGTCATCGCTTGCACAATAGTGCATATGGCAAAAAAACTCGGACAGTGTGTCACATAATAGTGTTCAAATAGACATTACTGACACTTACCACTTCAGGTTGGATCTTGAATTCCTGTACGCTGAGATGTCAGCTCGCTTAGTGAACAAAGCATGCATAACATTATGAAACTATTCTTTTTGACCTCTTGGAGTGAAAACATAGACCGAACTTGATGCCACGCATGATCTGCCTCCGATATCTCGCACAACGCACACGCGCCCTCATCTGCTTCTCCTATCATCTACGCGCGGTCGCGCGCACTAAAGGGTGACCGCGCGGTTGCGCGCTAAAGGGTGACGCAGCCTCCCAGCTAACAATTTTTGGTTCCCAAAACATTTTCCTAACGTTAGTTTTTGGTTCCCATAACCTAATTTTTTTAGGTTTGTTTTTGGTTAGCCAGGAAAGTTTTCTTTACGGAAATAGAACGTTATTTTTAGGTTAGTTTAACGTTATGATAACGTTATAATAACGTTAGGAGAACGTTAGTTTTAGGTTAGAATAACATTAGGAGAACGTTAGAAAAACTTTAAACTAACCTAAAACTAACGTTCTCCTAACGTTATTATAACGTTAGGGGAACATTAGAAAAATTTAAACTAACCTAAAACTAACGTTCTCCTAACGTTATTATAACGTTAGAGTAACGTTAGGGGAACGTTAAACTAACCTAAAAATAACGTTCTATTTTCGTAAAGAAAACTTTCCTGGCTAACCAAAAACAAACCTTAAAAAAAACGTTATGGGAACCAAAAACTAACGTTATGGGAACGTTATTCTAACGTTAGGAGAACGTTTTGGGAACCAAACATTTTTGCTGGGAGTATGCAAAGGTGACATGGAACAAAAACAGTTTAATGATCTACAGGACAGTGCGTGTTGCCGCGGCTCCGTGCACGCACTAAAAGAGCGCACAGAGCTCAAGATTCTAGCTGCAGTGAAGTATGGCACGTCTATTGGTACATTCCATGTTGTGTTTTTTTCTATCATATCTATCCAAAATACGTTAAACACATTTCCATATAAAAAGGTATAAACCAATATATTAATAACAACATTTATAACAATTAAATTATTTTATTACTGAAAAAATGTCTATTGAAACATTAGATGAATAACACAGGTTATTTTAAATAAAATAAAAAACTCAACCCACCACACATTGAATTTAGATAGCATTGTATTTTATCAAATATATAAATGACTTCAACACAATAAAGAAGACTTATAACAGATATTTATTGAAAATGAATAAACATTTAATTCACTTTGGATCAAAAAATCTTACCACAGCAGTTTGCTGCCTCTCCATTATTACAATAATCAAAAACATCCTCTCTTCATATAGACGGGAATCACTAAAATATATATTAGTTCTCACATATAAGTTACTAAATGAAGAAAGAAAATAAACCACTAGAATAAATGTTAGACTGAGGTAAAACCTATTGACAAGAAATACATAAACATTTAATTCACTTCAGGTTAACAGATCAGTTTAACGTTAGCCGAATAGCTCTCAGTTTTTACAACAATCAAAAGCTTCTAACATCACATTCTCCTTTATGGAAATTATTAAAATATATTTTCGTTTTCACATATTAAAGTTACTAATGAAGAAAGAAAATAAATCGCTTAAATAATGTTAGACTCTGAAGTAAAAACCAAATGCCAAATAAATAAACATTTCATTCACTTTAGGTAAAAAGATCTTACCACAGTTAGGCGGCTATTCGTTTATTCGACAATAAAAAGTTTCTAACATCATATTCTCCTCATATTCTCCTCAAATCGATCGGAAATCACTCATATATACATTTTTTCTCACATATTTAAGTTAGAAATAAAGAAAGAGAAAAAAGAAACGCTAATATAATGTATGTCTCTGAGGAAAGAAAACCGTTAACGACCGTTATTTTTTAAATTATGCGAATTCGCGTACAAGAGAAAGCGGGTGCTCGTGAAGAACGCGAGGTAAGCGCGTGCAGAGAAATAATGGGTTTAATTATGCTTTCACTTAATTTCCTTAAAAAAACATAACCAAAAAATAACCATTAGAGAACGTTAGGTATAAGTTATTTTTAGGTTATTTTAAAAATAACCACCCTTCAACGTTATGGGAACGTTATTTTATGGTTCCAAAATAATAACCAAAAAATAACCACCCTGCAACGTTATGGGAACGTTATTTTATGGTTCCCAAAAAATAACCAAAAAATAACGTTCTGTATAAGTTATTTTTAGGTTATTTAAAAATAACCACCCTGCAATGTTATGGGAACGTTATTTTATGGTTGCAAAAAATAACACCTAAAAAGAACGTTCCCAGAACGTTATTATTTGGTTCCCAAAAAATAACCAAAATATAACCAAAAACTAACGTTAGGGGAACGTTCTGTGTTTGCTGGGCTGTCTCGCGAAACTTTCGAACACGCCCTATATAGTTAAAAAAATATATATTAGGGATGCACCGAATCCAGGATTCAGATTCGGCCGAATCTTAGATTTTTTTTTCACCGAACCGAACCCTAAGCTTGCGCCTACGCTGGTCAACGCATCGCACCGCATCGCTTTCATTGAGCTTTGCAGTCGGGCTATCAAAATGCATCCCCACCCTGCCCGTCTGGCTATCTTGACTTAAAGGGAGGAAAAAATATATTTAAATGCTTATGTATCCTCTCACAGATTTGGATGGGTAATTGTGGTGCATGAAATTCAGGCATTGGGTATTTAAATTGCGTTTGAGCGCGTGCTCAAATTTTACTTTCACTTTCGCGATCGGGCGAAGTACGCAGTACAGGAAGCAATCCGTACTGATTTGTGATGGATTTTTGTATAAATCCTCCAACTTCGTCGTGTCAGTCATTACTATCCTCACGTAAGAAAATTAAATCTCTCTCAGCAAGTTTTAAAGTGATATAGATTGTACGGGCAGTGAAGAGAGTGACTCTGAAGTGAGCTCTTAAAGCGACAGTAGCCCCTGCTTTTCTGATCGAAAAAATGATCCAATCTCTAACTGGATGATCCAAACTGTGAGTTTTGTGACCCACTGAACCACTTTTAAATGGTGGGTATATCTGGTGTGGGGATGAGCTGGAACAGTTAGTTTACATGGAAATCCAGTTTTTTTTGTTTGTTAAAAAACCAACAGCATCAAAACAACAAGAATAGCAGATTAAACATTGTGGTTAGAGGCCCTATTGGCTTTGTATTGGCAAAATTTCGGGCTACCAAAAACTGAAGATTGCCTGCCCGAAAGGCTACCAGGGATTTTGAAATTTTGCGAGCCCTGTAATGGAATAAAGATGCGAGTAGGATTCGGTATTCGGTTTCGGCCGAATCTTAAACAGTGGATTCGGTATTCGGCCGAACCCAAAAATTCTGGATTCGGTGCATCCCTAATATATATATTCATTAATTATTACCATTTGAAAGTAGCGCAGTAACGCCGCCAAACGTAGCAAAGTAAAAGTACAGTTTTTTCACTAGAAATGTACTTGAGTAAGAGTAAAAAGTACCCATCCTTAAATTTACTCTAAAAGTACTAGTTACCCAAAAAATTTACTCAAGTTAATGTAACGAAGTAAATGTAATTCGTTACTACCCACCTCTGGCAACAACATAACAAAATTGAAAAGTGAAGGGGGTCTGGATACTTTCTGAATGCACTATAGATGATCTTGATTGAAGCTCATTGTCACATTTGTAAACACAACAGCTTTCTTCCTTCATCAGATGGCTATGCTATGTTTCTAGTCAGAAATAAAAAAAACACACATCTTGCCCTTGCAATAACAATATTTTTTTATACACGGGCTAAAAATACAGCATTTTAGACAATCAAATAACCTGTGGTTTGTTTTTGCTCTTTAGATTCTGTTATCATATTTTAAGTACAGTATGAGCCAGAATGGATGGGTGATGGTGACCATAAGAAGACTGTCAGCTAAACCAACAACAAAATTCATATTTGTCGTTTTCCTTGAATAAGTAAAGGTTTTCTATTCAGATGAGTAAAATTACTTTTAAAAATGATTTTGTTTTCATATTTTATGTTTTTATTCTATATAACTACTATATTTACTTATGCACTACTAACTGGAAACCTAACTATTTGAAAGAATGTGTTTCATCTATAAAAGTTAAATTTTAGAGCTGCTTTTATGTTTATTTAGAAAGGGTAGGCATGTGCCATCACATTTGTACAGATTCAAACTTTACCTATTTTAAGTGTTTTGTTTTATAAATTGGGTTCTACTGTAAGTTATGAGCAGCAAATTGCATTCATATGATAAACGCACTGAAAACATTGCATGAGTGTAAAGTAAAAATCTTTATTTAGTGTTAAAAATAGGAAGTTGAAACTGTGTTGTGATCAGTGGTGGCTGGTGCTTAAAAAAATGGGGGGGGGGGGTTGCAAACACACTCAAAATCAAACTTTTACTGTAGTAATGCAGTACTGTTAATAGCCATTTGTCAGGTGATGAATATAATTAGTGCTTAGCTAAAATGCTAAAAAATGTTACAGTTGAACTCAAACGCACAAAATAAATGTACTATGAATCTGTAATGAACTAATCAAGGTAATCATTCACACACACACACAGAGAGAGAGAGAGAGAGAGAGAGAGAGAGAGAGAGGTTGCGATAGACTTTCAAGGTCCGTAATTTTTTGATAAACAGCGTTGTAAAGAGTCCGTCACAGTCAGTTATTATCCGTCATTTCATGTTTTAATTGTTTTCGTTCACATGTCCATTTCTAATCATACATTTACAAGACGAGCATACAAGTCAAATGTGTTTATTTGTTTGTTTAGAGAACAGATAAACGGAGACCGTGCATCCCTTTACATGTTCAACATCATATGAAGCAGATGAATGAATGTTTTTTTTCTCACAGTGACAGCGGAGGCGATAAAACAGTCAAGCTTTATGCTGAACAGGCAAAAATGAACAAATCAAATAACAAAATACTACTGCGATTAAAATATCAATAAACGTGTAAAAATCTGAATTGAACTAAACTCATCTGAAACCATCTTGTGTAATAAACGCATGAAGGCAGATTAATGCGGACTCTTGTCATTAGATTTTGTGTCTTTACCTTAGACAGGCGTCTTGTCCCTGCTGAAAAAAACAGCATCAAACCAGCATGGACCAGCATAGGAATTATGCTGGTCTATGCTGGTTTAGCTGGTGGTCACAGCATACCAGCACCAAAACACAACATATGCTGGTATGACCAGCATGGGATGCTGGTGCTAATGCTGGTTTAGCTGGTGCTAATGCTGGTGCTAATGCTGGTTTAGCTGGTGCTAATGCTGGTGTGTTGCTGGTTTAGATGGTGCTAGTGCTGGTGCTGATGCTGTTTTGATGCTGGTTTAACTGGTGTTCACTAGAAAACCAGCACCAAAACACAACATATGCTGGTCTTGCTGGTATGCTGGTTTTTTCAGCAGGGGTTGCAGTGCTCCTGTCTTGTTTACTTTAGCAGCGATGCGCAGACCAATCAGTGTATGACATCAAAATATCGTGAGAATGTTTAGAACTCAGGGGGTCATTTGAGCAAAACACACTGCCACCAACTGGACGTGACTAGGAATTTATCCTGCTTAAAATTTTCTCTGTCAAAAACTTTTCTTTTAACGCGACCAAACACACACAAAAAGAGACACTAAAGTTTCCTAATCACAGGCTCGTACATTTCTATTTGCTTTTATAGCAGGGATGGGGAACCCTCTCGCTCTCATTAGACTGGCAGGTTGCGACTGTGGTGCCCTTGAGCAAGGCACCTTAACCCTAATTGCTCCCCGGGCGCTGCAGGGATAGCTGCCCACTGCTCCGGGTGTTTGTGTGTTTACGACTTCCAGTGCGTGTGTTCACTATTCACTGGATGGGTTAAATACAGAGGTCACATTCCAAGTATGGGTTACCATACATTGGCAAATACTCACTTCACTTCACTTCATTATGTCCACGCAAACAGGGAAAAATATACAACTCGGGACTTACATGATACAGTATGCAGCTAGCCAACTTCGTTTGCCATGAGAAGCAGTGGAGCACACAGACTGCCATCATGTGACTCCGTTGGTCAATCTGGTCCAAGCTTCTTAATCCTTTATTTATTCATCAATTAAATACCTTGTATAGGGTGATTTTGTAAGGATAAAATATTATCCTTTATCTCACGATATTTCACTTGCTTTCACTGATCAGTACTGTAGCTATCAGTTAACACAGCAGTCTGCAACACGGTTATAAAACTCTGAGAACGGTCCAATCACAGGAGGTAAAAAAAAACATTAAAAACAATATTGATTCGCTTACAACATAAGTGGGATTGTCATGAAGCCTGGGTGATCGGCAGTGTATATGTGTGTCTGTTTGTTTACCTTCGGTGTTGGTTCCTCACGCTGCACTCGCTCCTCCCACTCGTTTCTCTGATTGTTTCCTAGACGTGTCCTAGGGCTGAACGATTAATCGTTTTTAAACCGAAATCGCGATTTGGATGGGTGCGATTTTGGAATCGCAAAAGCTGCGATTATTTTGAGTAATTATTATATTATATTATATTTGAATAAGTAATAGGCTATTTTGTAACATGGATTAGTGGCTGTCTGGAGAAATGGTTCGTTTGAAGGGGCGGGCCGCACTGAAGACCTGGACGTAAACACCCACTGCTATGATTGGACAGCTTCATTACCCGTCATTACATGTGGGCAAATGTTTTAAAAACATTAATGTGTAAAAATAGCAGCCGAACACATATATGTTTGAGCCACAAAAGATTCTGGGTGCTAAAGATGAGACACATAAATGACAATACGTATAGTAAAGTAGAAACAAAAATTTTAACTCGAGGTGACTAAATTACCGTATACAACACAGTAAGCGTGCATCAGAATCTAAACTGCGGCTGATAAATCCTTATGAATAACTTTGTATATTTCTATTGTGCTTGTGAGGTTGCTCTTAGATACACGTAATGTTACATACCACAGTTATATGATAAAAAAAGCTTTGTTGAGTTTTGGACCTTTCAAACACAACTCACCTAAATTACCGTATACAACACAGTAAGCGGGCATCAGAATCTAAACTGCGGCTGATAAATCCTTCTTTATCAATAACACTGTGTATTTCTACCGTTAAATTACAGTCTTGTTGTTAAGTGGTGTATCTTTATTAATCGTTTAATGTTTTTAGTACATTAAAACAGTCAAACATACGTGTTTAGGCACGGATGTTACAACAGACATATCAAGCGATCACTTCTAACAAAGCAATAGTGAAACGCAGTAACATAAATAAACTTACTGTGTACTGCTGTGTCATTTTTGTCAGATCCAATATTAGTGGTGTTTTTAATCACAATCTCTCTGCAAATCCAGCATCGACTTCTTTACAAATGAATCCGTGTACACTAGGGATGTGCTTCGATGCATCGCGCTCCCATTAAAAAGACCTGTCTAAAATCGATTCTGAATCGTAAGGCTCCGATTCAGTGTTTCATGCACAGCTTGTGCATGTACTACGGCTCCGTGATCAGTAGGAAGTCCTTATCAATCAAATAAAATTATCAAATCAATAAAATCACTACAAGTTTGACTCGTTTATAACGTGCATTTAAAAAACACAATAATTTAAAATATTCTTTATTATCATTTACATACCTGAAACAATCTGAAGAACAGCGATATAAATATTCCTTTAGACATTTCCTGGAATAGTGTTTGGTATACTACTTCTTCTGTGGCACAAATGGTGATTCTAAGCGAGAGCGCCCCCTGGCTTTTGGATGTGGCTGCATTTCACCGTAATTAATTCAAATTCATTCATTGAGAAAACGCGCATTTGCCCGATTAATTGTCACAACCCTAGTGTACACAATCTTTAATCTTTAAATACATGTTAACTTATTGTTGAGACACACGTGTGTCACGCGAAGCTGTGGGTGGGGCTAAAAAAATGGTCCTTGTATTTGGCTATGGGGAGGTGCTTCAATTCTACTTTGACGTCATACTTTTCTGACTTCCACACTAGCTCTTATCGTTGGTGACTTTAATATACACGTTGATAACCCAACAGATACATTAGGATTAGCGTTTATGGATATTCTAAATTCTCTCGATATTGGACAAAACGTGACAGGGCCCACGCATACTCGTAGGCACACATTAGACTTAATTCTGTCACTCGGGCTCAATATTAATGAAATCGAGATATCACCTCAGAGCGATGCAGTTTCAGACCATTGCCTTGTCTCATACACGGTACTTCTAGATAGCATCACTCGATCCACAATATGCTACCGACTAGCCAGAACAATAATTTCCACCACTAAAGATAACTTTATTAGCACTCTTCCAGACCTGTCCCAAATGAAACATGTAGCAGATAATCCTGAAGATCTAGATATTGTAATAGAAAACGTCTCGGTTACGTATGTAACCCTCGTTCCCTGAAGGAAGGGAACGGAGACGTCACGTCGTGACCGACGAATTGGGAACCGCTCCGCGGGTGACCTATCTACTTCGAGAAACTATAAAAACGCCAATGAACTTGGCATGCAGGTATTTGCATAATGCCGGCGCCGCCCCGCCAGGTGCGTATATAAGCCGCAGGTGCATAATACCAAATTAGCTATATTATTGCTGAGAAGCCGAGCAACAGTGCCCGGCCTGAAAAACAGCAATGGAACAGCAAACTGTGGCGACGGGACGTGACGTCTCCGTTCCCTTCCTTCAGGGAACGAGGGTTACATACGTAACCGAGACGTTCCCTTTCAGTCGGTCACTACGACGTCACGTCGTGACCGACGAATTGGGAATCCCTACCAAAACGCCACTGCAGCTGAACCCTTCCAGTGGCTGCAAAAGCCCTCTGCCCTCCACATAAGGGGCGGAACCTAAGGCGAAATGCAGAAGGCCGGTCACTACCTGTTCCTTAACCCACGATAGTGAAGCAGCGAACTGGGGAAGCGTCTAAACTGAGCGGAGCTAGAACACTGCAGAAGCCATCCCCTAAGAATGTTGAATGGATGACATAAAAATATGAAACAACCGATAGGTTGCTCATAAGAAGTCTCTGAACAAAACATAGTATGCAGAGAGATGCAGAGCAGGCTCTGCTAAGGAAAAACATGGAGGATTAGTACCCCACGGAATATACACACAAATGAACCCCACGTAGGGGACAAATGTGGACGCCTAGCCTACACAGGTTTACAGAGAATACATCAGTGATAAGTTGACAGCGGATGCTCTGCAACACCAGCTATCAGGGCGGTGGAGGAGAGGCAAAAACAGTTTTTGAGACGTTTTTGCCCCGATGGCCTTCCATATTGGTGCAGATGTGCAGCACCAAAATAGAGGCTCCAAGCCGACACACGAGCCGACCCTCGGCATTCTTAACTAGTTAGTAGAAAGAACCCGAGTGGAAACCGGTTCGACACGAACACTATAGAATCTTGTGAACGTATTAGGTGTCGCCCAGCCTGCAGCTCTACAAATATCTGTTAGCGAGGAACCGCGAGCCAGTGCCCAAGATGATGCCACGCTGCGTGTAGAGTGGGCACGTAAATTAACCCTCTGGGGTCTAAGGGGTTTTTAGGGCCCTGGGGAAGTTTTGACATGCACTGACATTTGTGCTTTTTTCAGTTGCTTAAAAACATATTAATGGCAAAAGTCTCATAACACTGTGTTCATCACAAACTGGGCTACAATATCATATAATCAACATGTATGTACATGTTTGTATTTTTGAGAGAAAAATGTTTATGCGTGGTTTTTGAAAAAGCAAAATTTTTAAGTCACTGATATAACTCCACAAAACTCATTCTTAACATGTTTCCCAAGACTTTCCAAACTGGATCTAGTAGTCTAGAGTTTTTTCTTCAAAATGATGTGAAAATCATATGGCCTACTCAATCACATAAAGCAAGATATTGATTTACAATTTCTAAGACACTTTTGCTTGAGAGAGGCTGTATGCATGGAGGCGGGAAAGCTCCTGAATAATCAGTGATTGACAGCTGAGAGACAAAAGAATTGAATAATGAGCCTTGTGGGGATGTTCAACAGGAATGTAACTACCTCTGTAGTAAAACCATGATAAGGTTTACTTTTCAATATAATGTAAATACACACACACACACACACACACATTATATATATATATATATATATATATATATATATATATATATATATATATATATATATATATATATATATATATATATATATTGAAATATTTTCTATTCATTTCACAAGTATAAGTTACCTTTTAAAATCCATGGTAGCCTAATCATGGTAAAGATACTGTTTGGCCATCGTAAAATGAACACACTTCAACACAGGGTTAGTGTTTGGTTGGCCAGCGAGAGGTTTACTTTTGTGCAGTAAAAAGCTCAAAAGAACAACTGCCTATCGTTGTCTGGACTCCTATTTGTGTTTTTGTAATCATTATAGTAGAAACACAACCAGGGACACGCGTGATAAACTTATCAATGTTTGTTTACAGCCGCCGCCATTACCTCACGTGTTGATCATAAAAAGCAGTGAATGTGTGCACATGCGAGTGATCCTGTGTTTAATAAACTTGCTGTGCGGAGATATGACGCAACTAAATAAGGATTGTACTGTTTGCAATCGCGTATTTTATAAGAATACCAAAAAGCGCGTCGAGTTTCCTGACTCGCGTGTTTGTGTAACGTTATGTGCGTTCCCGTCGCCTCAGCTGTTTGACGGAAGACAAAAAAAAACACTCGCGTCTGGAGAAACTGACACACATCCGCAAGTAAATAAGGATTTATATGTCGGACATCGATCCCGTCACACTGACGAAGCACACACACTCGCGTCTGTCTGGAGATTTAGGCGCGAGTAAACAAGTATGTGATGTGTGCAATCGCATCTTTTATAATGATACCACAAAGCGCTTCAAATATGAGGTATTGTGTGTTTGTGTGTGCGTTTGGACGTCGATCGAGTCACACTCGCGTCTGGAGATAACTTTAGTTACAGTCACGAGTAAACAAGTAGATGTCATGTTTCCAGCACTCGGATTAAAACTCAACACAGCAGTGAATGGCTGGCTGCAGAGACGGAATGGAATGTCCATTGACTGTGGGGTTGACTAATGAATATGGATGATCTCTGCTCTTTTCTTCAATGGAGCGGGGCGTGGCTCATTATAGATAATGAAGCAACAGAAGAAAGACGGTACATCTCTCTCTTCTAATACAGTTAACAACGAATTACAATATTTGTTTTCGATTTCACTTACATCTTCCAAAAGCAGACATTCCAAGCATTATGTAGACATTTATCTTTTGTTTATATGACAAATATTCGTTAAGTTACAGTTCATTTTTCTGACGTGTTTCTGAAAGGACTTCACTGAGGGAGAGAGAACAAAACGCGCATCATGTTTATTTTCTTAATTTTGCGAAAAGCACAACATGCTGTTTTTATTGGGAGTGGACAGAAAAAAACTAGACAATTTAACGTTTTAAATGATGTATAAATCATATCTGTATGTCAAAAATCAGCAGAGTTATCTAAGTCTCTTTGGGGAGTGATCGAAAAATAAAGAGTTTGCGGCGCCCGCGCCGCAGCCGACCCCAGAGTGTTAACGGACAAGGCACATTCTGCTTTTGATATGCAAGGGCTATAGTATCCACAATCCAATGGGACATCCTCTGCTTGGTGACAGCTTTTCCCTTCTGCTGACCACCGTAACAAACAAAGAGCTGATCTGAGGTCCTAAAGCTTTGCGTCCTGTCTATATACACACGTAGTGCACGAACAGGGCATAACAAAGCCGTGGCTGGGCTGCCTGCTCCAAAGGCAGCGCTTGCAGGTTCACCACTTGATCTCTGAAAGGAGTGGTGGGAACTTTGGGCACAAAGCCGGGCCGGGGTCTCAGTGTTATGCTGGATGCAGCCGGCCCGAACTGGAGGCACGAATCGTCGACCGAAAATGCATGAATATCCCCTATCCTCTTAACAGAAGCCAAAGCGAGGAGAGTTAATGTCTTCATAGTAAGAAATTTAACACTCACACTATGCAGAGGCTCAAATGGGGCTTCCTGGAGTGATTTCAGCACCAAGGACAGGTCCCACGGAGGAATAGAGGGAGGACGCGAAGGATTCAGTCTTCGAGCGCCTCTAAGAAATCTAATGACCAGGTCGTGCTGACCCACTGTCCTACCGTTTACGGGTGAATGGTGAGCTGATATCGCAGCGATATCGACCTTAATAGTGGATGGTGACAGCCTATTCTCCAAACGACGCTGGAGATACAAAAGCACAACACTAATCGGGCATTCTCGGGGGTTTTCACTTTGGGAAGAACACCAGTCGACAAACAGGTTCCATTTAAGGGCGTAAGCCTGTCTCGTAGACGGCGCTCGCGCTGCAGCAATAGTGTTAGATACCTCTTGCGGTAAATCACTCAAATCCTCCGTGCCCCGTCCAGAGACCACACATGGAGGTTCCACAGGTCGGGGCGCGGGTGCCATAATGTGCCCTCTTGTTGAGAAAGAAGGTCCTTCCTCAGGGGAATCTTCCAAGGAGGGGCTGTCGCGAGGAGAGAGTTCTGGAAACCAACTCCTGGTTGTCCAATACGGTGCCACCAACAGCACGCTCTCCTCGTCCTCCCGGATTTTGCATAGGGTTTGCGCAATGAGGCTCACCGGAGGGAACGCGTATTTGCACATGTTTCGCGGCCAGCTGTGTGCCAATGCATCCACCCCGAGCGAGTCGTCGGCTAGTGAATAGAACAGGCGACAATGGGTCGTCTCTGGGGAAGCAAACAGATCTATCTGCGCTTTGCCGAAACGTCTCCAAATCTGCTGAACCGCAATGGGGTGGAGTCGCCATTCGCCGGGATGCGCAGCCCGAGAGAGCGCATCCGCCTCTACATTGAGCGTGCCCGGGATGTAAATGGCACAAAGAGACCTCAAATTCTTCTGACTCCAAGTGAGGAGATGACGGGCGAGATGCGACAGGTGACGCGAGCGTAAACCGCCTTGACGATTGATGTACGCCACGGTCGCAGTGTTGTCTGTGCGAACTAACTACATCTTTGCCCTGTAACTCGTTGCTGAAACGGACGAGCGCAAGATATACAGCCCACATTTCTCGGCAATTTATGTGCCAATGCAGCTGGGGTGCCGTCCAGACCCCCGAAGCCGCAAGCCCATCGTACGTGGCCCCCCACCCCGTGTCCGAAGCATCTGTGCATACTATTGCATGCCTGGAGACCTGTCTCAGAGGCACACCGGCTCGGAGAAACGCACGGTCTGACCACGGAGTGAAAGTGCGACGACACACAGGTGTAATGATAACACGGTGAATGCCGCGCAGCCACGCTCTCCTCGGGACTCGATCGTGAAGCCAATGCTGAAGCGGTCGCATATGAAGCAGTCCGAGCGGAGTTACAGCTGCGGCTGCTGCCATATGCCCCAGGAGCTTCTGAAATTGTTTCAGCGGGACCGCGCTCTTGCTCTTGAATGTATTCAGGCAAGTCAGAATCGACTGTACACGCGCTTCTGTTAGACGAGCTGTCAAATCGATCGAGTCCAGTTCCATCCCGAGAAAAGAGATTCTCTGCACGGGGCAAAGCTTGCTCTTTTCCCAGTTGACCCGAAGACCCAAACGAGCGAGGTGTTTTATAGTTAAATCTCTGTGATCGCACAGCGTCTGACGTGTTTGAGCTATTATGAGCCAATCGTCTAAATACGCGAGAATGCGCACACCTTTCTCTCTCAGGGGTTTTAAAGCCCCCTCCACTACTTTGGTGAATACACGGGGAGACAGAGAGAGCCCGAATGGGAGGACTTTGCACTGGTATGCTCGCCCCTCGAAAGCAAAGCGGAGAAACGGCCTGTGCCGGGGTAGAATCGATACGTGGAAGTACGCGTCCTTCAGGTCGATGGATGCGAACCAATCGTTTGGACGAATGCATGGAAATATGCGCTTGGGCGTCAGCATCTTGAACGGCATTCTGTGAAGTGCACGGTTCAGCGAACGCAGGTCCAGGATCGGTCGCAAGCCGCCGGTTTTCTTGGGTACAATAAAGTAAGGGCTGTAAAACCCCGACCTCATCTCGGCTGGAGGGACCGGCTCGATCGCGTCCTTCGCCAATAGGACAGCGATCTCCGCACGGAGGATGTGCGCATCGGCAGCTCTCACCGCAGTGAGATCTATATGCGTACCAATTCTCGTACATGTGCGTACATTTTTGCCCGATCTGTGCATCAATGTTTTTTTTTGCATTACATTGCATCCAAAAAGTCCAAAAGTGTTAAAAAAAATAAAAAAAAATATAGCTGCAAGCAGCAATGGCGGGCCCTCGCACGTTTTTTTTACCGCTACACGGTGCGTCCGAGAAACGATGTACGGTGGGCAAGGGCATCAAGTGGGTAAATATCAGTGGGCTATTTAATGTTGTTACTGAGCCATTTGGGCACTGTAGCTAAAAGAAACCCCACATTTTAGACAAACAGGGGCGCTAGTGAGCCACTTAAGAGACACGCCTATGTCTGACCTGTTTGTGCACACTTAACAGCCGACAACTCTGATGTGTGTGCCGACTTTAAGGTTAATCTAATCACGCCAAGAGCCTTAAATATGCCTGAAATAAAAGTAAAGTTTGCGGCGTTGCCATGGGAACAGCGTTCGAGATATCAAAAATCCCTTCGCAATTTATCATCTACTATGTCTCAGCATCATGTTGACCACTTCTGGTGTCAATCGCATGAATATCCTAGAAGGAGTATTTAAAGGAACATCAGCGTCAACTGAAAGGCTTAAATATGCCTTTAAAATGAAAGTAAACTTTGACGCTTTGCCATGGGAACAGCTTTCGAGATATCAAAAATCCCTTCGCATTTTATCATCTACAATGTCTCGGCATCATGTACGCCACTTCTGGAGTCAATCGCATGAATATTCTAGAAGGAGTATTTAAAGGGACATCGGCGTCAACTGAAAGGCTTAAATATGCCTTTAAAATGAAAGTAAAGTTTGACGCGTTGCCATGGGAACAGCGTTCAACATATCAAAAATCCCTTCGCAATTTATCATCTACAATGTCTCGGCATCATGTTGACCACTTTTGGTGTCAATCGCATGAAAATCCTAGAAGGAGTATTTAAAAGAACATCGCATGGAACTGTAAGGCTTAAATATGCCTTTAAAATGAAAGTAAAGTTTGACAGGTTGCCATGGGAACAGCGTTCGAGATATCAAAAATCCCTTCGCAATTTATCATCTACAATGTCTCGGCATCATGTTGACCACTTCTGGTGTCAATCTCATGAATATTCTAGAAGGAGTATTTAAAAGAACATCGGCGTCAACTGAAAGGCTTAAATATGCCTTTAAAATGAAAGTAAAGTTTGACGCGTTGCCATGGGAACAGCGTTCAACATATCAAAAATCCCTTCGCAATTTATCATCTACAATGTCTCGGCATCATGTTGACCACTTTTGGTGTCAATCGCATGAAAATCCTAGAAGGAGTATTTAAAAGAACATCGCATGGAACTGTAAGGCTTAAATATGCCTTTAAAATGAAAGTAAAGTTTGACAGGTTGCCAAGGGAACAGCGTTCGAGATATCAAAAATCCCTTCGCAATTTATCATCTACAATGTCTTGGCAACATGTTGACCACTTCTTGTGTCAATCGCATGAAAACCCTAGAAGGAGTATTTAAAAGAACATCGGCGTCAACTGAAAGGCTTAAATATGCCTTTAAAATGAAAGTAAAGTTTGACGCGTTGCCATGGGAACAGCGTTCAACATATCAAAAATCCCTTCGCAATTTATCATCTACAATGTTTCGGCATCATGTTGACCACTTTTGGTGTCAATCGCATGAAAATCCTAGAAGGAGTATTTAAAAGAACATCGCATGGAACTGTAAGGCTTTAATATGCCTTTAAAATGAAAGTAAAGTTTGACAGGTTGCCATGGGAACAGCGTTCGAGATATCAAACATCCCTTCGCAATTTATCATCTACAATGTCTCGGCAACATGTTGACCACTTCTTGTGTCAATCGCATGAAAACCCTAGAAGGAGTATTTAAAAGAACATCGGCGTCAACTGAAAGGCTTAAATATGCCTTTAAAATGAAAGTAAAGTTTGACGCGTTGCCATGGGAACAGCGTTCAACATATCAAATCCTAGAAAATCCTAGAAGGAGTATTTAAAAGAACATCGCATGGAACTGTCAAAAAAATCCAGCTTTGTGACTGACACACTTCCTGGCGCCTGGTGGTGGCGCTATACCCGGGAGTCACAATAGGCACATAGATGCGATCGGAATCTTCAGACGAACAAACACCCTGCATGGCATCACAATAAGATATTTTTTGCCTTAGATATTAGACACTTCCTGTTTCTCTGAATTCGCCATAAATTCGTTGCCTCGCCATGGCAGAACCGTTCTAGATATCAAAAATCCCTTCGCAATTTAGCAAGTACAATGTCTCAGCATCATGTTTACCACGTTTGGTGTCAATCGCATGCATCCTCTAGGAGGAGTATTTAAAAGTTCAATGCATGCATTTTTTAAACAATCCAAAATAGCCGACTTCCTGTAGGGCGGAGCTTAAATGTTAGAGGGTGAAAGTTGTTCGGGTCGATGAGATCTATATGCGTACTAACTCTCGTACATGTGCGTAAATTTTTGCCCGATCTGTGCCCCAATGTTTGTTTTTGCATTACAGGGGGCGCTACAGAGCTCCAATTCAATTCAATTCAATTCAATTTTATTTATATAGCGCTTTTCACAAAAGTCAATTGTTTCAAAGCAGCTTTACATAAATAGAAGCAGTGAAAAGCACAGAAAACGACAGATAGCACAACAAAATACATGATAGCATGAGCAGTTAAATTTGCTGCGGCTATGACTCAATATTATAATTGCACGTATTACTAAAGCAACGTATAGAAGTGGAAGCTAGGTAAAGCCCAAAAAGGCTGCCTCCCCGGGGTGAAAAACCCCCTAGGAGAAAAAAAACCCCGGGCTTTTATCCGAGGAAAAATAAGTCCTAGGAGGGAAAAACCCTTGGGAGAACGGAAATGGAGATTTAGCGGAGATTAAGCGGTTCTGCCGGTGATCGTTGGTCAGGTATCAGCTGGGCATAACGTTGAAGGACAGCCAGTAGATCAGAGGTGTGCCAACTTTCACATCTACCGGGACTCAGGTCGAGGACGAGACAGGGAGAGAAAAACAAAATCGTATTAGCGTAGCGGCCGTTCATATGTATTGAAGTGTCACACAGTGATGTGGTTTAACTCAGCTTAGTTCCAGACAGACTAAATATTGCGGCATAATTATGTTATCCACAGTTGAGGATTTAGCAAATTGGGGGCCCAATGCGAGGGTATATATGGTAAATAAGGGTCACCTTCCGATCTTTAAGAGAAAATGAAACCTGACGACCCGTTTGACTAAGGCCTAAAGCCCCACTGTCGTCGTTAATGCAGGTTCAGTGGCAAACGGGTCTATATTGTATACCATTTACAGGACCAGGAGAAAACGCCAAAAACATCGCAACCCGACCATACGTGTTAACCCGTTTGACTAAGGCCGGAAGCCCCACTGTCGTCGTTAATGCAGGTTCAGTGGCAAACGGGTCTGTATGGCATACTATTCATAAGACTTACGATAGCGCCAAAATCGCAACCCGACCATACGTGCCAACCCGTTTGACTAAGGCTGGAGGCCCCACTGTCGTCGTTAATGCAGGTTCAGTGGCAAACGGGTCTGTATGGCATACTTTTCACAAGACACACGAAAGCGCGAAAAACGCAACCCGACCATACATACCAACCCGTTTGACTAAGGCTGGAGGCCCCACTGTCGTCGTTAATGCAGGTTCAGTGGCAAATGGGTCTGTATGGCATACTATTCACAAGACACACGAAAGCGCGAAAAACGCAACCCGAACATACATACCAACCCGTTTGACTAAGGCTGGAGGCCCCACTGTCGTCGTTAATGCAGGTTCAGTGGCAAACGGGTCTGTATGGCATACTATTCATAAGACTTACGATAGCGCCAAAATCGCAACCCGACCATACGTGCCAACCCGTTTGACTAAGGCTGGAGGCCCCACTGTCGTCGTTAATGCAGGTTCAGTGGCAAACAGGTATGTATGGCATACTATTCACAAGACACACGAAAGCGCGAAAAACGCAACCCGACCATACATACCAACCCGTTTGACTAAGGCTGGAGGCCCCACTGTCGTCGTTAATGCAGGTTCAGTGGCAAACGGGTCTGTATGGCATACTATTCACAAGACACACGAAAGCACCAAAATCGCAACCCGACCATACGTGCCAAACCGTTTGACTAAGGCCGGAAGCCCCACTGTCGTCGTTAATGCAGGTTCAGTGGCAAACGGTGGCAAACTATTTAATGCAATTCATTTTAAGTGTTCATGCAGAAAAGGTTTTTATTTATTTATTTGGTTGGTCTGTGTTATGACCGTGAGTGCTTTGTTCCGTGCAAATAACTATTGCGAGTTAAGAACCTTTACTAGACAAATTATGCGAATGCTTTGTTGAAGAGAAAAGTTTTAAGTCTAGATTTAAAATGATCGACTGTGTCTGATTCTCGGACATCGGTTGGTAAATCATTCCAGAGCTTAGGGGCTAAGTAGGAAAAGGATCTTCCACTTTTAGACACTTTTGATAGTCTAGGGATAATCAATAGGCCAGAATTTTGCGACCGTAGTGTGCGTGATGGATTGTATTCTGATAGTAATTCTCTAAGATATGAGGGTGCTAAGCCATTTAAAGCTTTGTAGGTGATTAGTGATATTTTAAATTGGATGCGATATTTAACTGGTAGCCAGTGTAAAGATGCCAGAATTGGGCTTATGTGGTCATACTTCTTAGATCGAGTAAGTACCCTTGCAGAAGCGTTTTGAACTAGCTGAAGCTTGTTGACCTGATTTGAATGGCATCCCCCGAGTAGCGAGTTACAATAGTCCATTCTAGAGGTCATAAAAGCATGAATAAGCTTCTCTGCGTCAGATGTAGACAGTATATGGCGTATTTTTGAGATATTTCTAAGATGGAAGAATGCTGTGCGGCAGACGTTGGCGATATGACTATCAAAGGATAAGTTGCTGTCGAACATCACACCTAAGTTCCTAACCGTGGAAGATGGCACCACAGTACAGCCATCTATGTGCAATTTGTAATCTGACATATTATGTTTGTAGCGATTTGGTTCAATAATAAGTACCTCTGTCTTATTGGAGTTGAGCTTAAGAAAGTTATGTGCCATCCAGTCACTAACATCGCTAATGCAGTCTTTTAGCCTAGAAAACGTGTGTGTTTCGCTGGGATGCGAGGAGATGTAAAGCTGGGTATCATCCGCATAGCAGTGAAAACTTATGTTATGTTTCCTGATAATGTCTCCTAGGGGTAACATGTATAACGAGAACAGGATAGGACCTAAAACTGATCCCTGCGGTACACCGTATTTAACCAGGGAGTGATATGACTCTTCCTCATTTACATAAACAAAGTGATAGCGATTGGTTAGATATGACCTAAACCAGGCTAGCGCCTGACCACTGATACCAACATAGTTTTCTAGTCTATTGAGTAGGATTCTGTGGTCTATTGTGTCAAATGCTGCACTAAGGTCTAGTAATATAAGAATTGAGATTTCACCACGATCGGATGTTAATAGGAGGTCATTTGTAACTCTAAGCAACGCTGTCTCTGTGCTATGGTGGGGCCTGAATCCTGATTGGAACTTTTCATATGTACTATTATTTGTCAAGAATGTGCGTAACTGGCTTGCCACTACCTTTTTTAATATTTTCGAAAGAAAAGGGAGCTTTGAGATTGGTCTAAAGTTATTAAGTTCTCCTTGGTCAAGCTGTGGTTTTTTAATCAGCGGTTTAATAACTGCTAGTTTGAAAGCTGTTGGAACGTATCCTATTTCTAGCGATGAGTTAAAGATATTTAGAACCGGGGTTGACACTACAGGGAATACTTCTTTAAGTAGTTTTGTGGGAACGGGGTCTAATATACAGGACGATGATTTGGATGATGTGACTAGTTTAGAGAGCTCATCTATTGTAGTAGGTTTAAATGAATCAAGATGTTCGTATGGTAGTCTAGTGTTAAGTGAACTAATGGGTAGAGTGGTGGCTGCCTGGGTAGCTACGATGTTTTCCCTAATAGCCGAAATTTTGTTAGAAAAGAAGTTCATGAAGTCGTTACTATTGTGTTGAAGTTTACTATTGGTTTCTGTTTGTTCTTTGTTTCTAGTCAGTTTCGCAACTGTGCTAAAGAGGAAACGAGGGTTATTATGATTCTCATTTATAAGCTTGCTAAGATATGTAGATCTGGCGGTTTTAATAGCCTGTCTGTAGTGTTTAACACTCTGTTTCCATGCTGCGCGCCATACTTCTAACTTTGTGCTTCTATAATTTCTTTCCATTTTTCTAGCTGCCTTTTTAAGGGCTGCTGTGTGATGGTCATACCATGGAGCTGGCGGTTTTTCTTTGAATCTCTTTTTTCGAATGGGAGCAACGGCATCCAATGTGCTCCCTTACCACGCCCGAATTCCAGCCTTTGCCGGGTCCTAATGGCCGACGACTCTGACATCTCTGCCAATTTTCAAGAGTTTTTGAGTATGTTAAGGCCCCCAAATTGCCCTGAAACGTAAAAAAAAAATAAAAATAAAAAAATAAATCAGAGCAAAAACAATAGGGCTTCGCACCATTCGGTGCAGGCCATTCTGGCCTGCTCCTCGGTGCTCGGGCCCTAATAATAACTCCTTGAAGAACAATAGGGTCCTCACACCCCGGTGTGCTCGGGCCCTAATAACAGCACGTCATTTTAACCATTTTATGCTTAAAAGGGGTTTTGCACCTAAATGGCGCTTTTCCATTGCATGGTACTCCAGGGTCAGGTCGAGTCAGCTCACTTCACTTTGGCTTTGTTAGATTTTCCATCGAGTTTAGTAACACTGCAGATTGGGAGGGATTATAGGCATGTCGTTATATTTGCGCTGCCTACTGCTGTGACATCATACATGTGAGAGCAGTGTTGGAATGCTATACGTTCCCATACATTAATTCATTTCTCAGTCCGCCACAAAATCAATGTTTGCACATCGTGTTTATAAAGGTTGGACAATATGGTCAAAATTGTTTATTGCCGGTATACTTCTAAATTTCGGTCGATACGGTATAAATCCGATAACAGTATGAATGTTAAAAGAGCCTTGGGATAAACTGCAAAGAATGCCCAAAACGAATGTCTGTACACACAAACTTTTAAATAAATGAATTTACCAAGTCTATGAAGCCTCCTCCTATAAAACTATATAATATTTACAAAAATAAAAATGGTATAAATAAATTGATGTTCATTTTTTCTTTGTATTTAGCCTTCATACAAAATTTAATGTAAACTCACTGTCAAAATATAGCGCCCTCGCACGTTTGTTTACCGCTACTCGGTGCCTCCGAGAAAACGATGCACGGTGGGCAAGTGCATCAAGTGGGTAAATATCATGCTGCTACTGACCCATTTAGGTACTGTAGGTAAGAAACCCCACTTTTTAGACTAACGGGGGCGCTAGTGAGCCACTAAATAGACACACCTTTATCTGACGTTTTTCTCAACACTTAACAGCCGACAAATCTGATGTGTGTGCCAAATGTAAAGTCATTCTAAGCACGCCAAGAGCTTTAAACATGCCTGAAAGAAAAGTAAAGTTTGACGCGTTGCCATGGGAACAACTTTTGAGATATCAAAAATCCCTTCACTATTTATCATCTACAATGTCTCGGCATAATGTTGACCACTTCTGGTGTGAATCACATTATTTCCCTAGAAGGAGTATTTAAAAGAACATCGCATGCAACTGTCAGGCTTAAATAAGCCTTTAAAATGAAAGTAAAATTTGACGCATTGCCATGGTAACAGTGTTCGAGATATCAAAAATCCCTTTGCAATTTATCATCTACTATGTCTCTGCATCATGTAGACCACTTTTGGTGTGAATCACATTATTTCCCTAGAAGGAGTATTTAAAAGAACATCGGCGTCAACTGAAAGGCTTAAATATGCATTTAAAATGAAAGTAAAGTTAGACCCGTTGCCATGGGAACAGCGTTTGAGATATCAAAAATCCCTTCGCAATTTATCATCTACCATGACTCGGCATCATGTTGATCACATCTCATGTCAATCGCATGAAAATCCTAGAAGGAGTATTTAAAAGAACATCGCATGGAACTGTCAAAAAAATCCACCTTTGTGACTGACACACTTCCTGGCGCCTGGTGGTGGCGCAATACCCGGGAGTCACAATAGGCACATCGATGCGATTGGAATCTTCAGACAAACAAACTACCCGCATGGCATCACAATAAGATATTTTTTGCCTTAGATATTAGACACTTCCTGTTTCTCTGATAAATTTTTGAGTATCAAAAATCCCTTCGCAATTTAGCAAGTACAATGTCTCGGCATCATGATCACCACGTTTGGTGTCATTGTCATGAATCCCCTAGGAGGAGTATTTAAAAGTTCACCGCATGCATTTTTAAAACAATCCAAAATAGCAGACTTCCTGTTGGGCGGAGCTTAAATGTTAGAGGGCGAAAGTTGTTCGGGTCGATGAGATCTATAAGCGTACCAATTCTCGTACATGTCCGTACATGTTTGCCCGATCTGTGCAACAATGTTTGTTTTTGCATTACAGGGGGCGCTACAGAGCCCCCCTGCCACGCCCGAGTTCCAGCCTTTGCCAGGTTCTAATGGCCGACGACTCTGACATCTGTGCCAAATATCAAGAGTTTTTGAGTATGTTAAGGCACCCAAAATGAAATAAATAAATAAATAAATAAATATAGCTGAAGGCAGCGATGGCGGGCCCTCGCACGTTTGTTTACCGCTACACGGTGCCTCAGAGAAAACGATGCACGGTGGGCATGTGCATCAAGTGGGTATATATCAGTGTACTATTTCATGTTGCTACAGACCCATTTAGGTACAGTAGGTAAAAGAAACCCCATATTTTAGACAAACGGGGGCACTAGTCAGTCACTAAATAGACATACCTTTATCTGACGTTTTTGTCAACACTTAACAGCCGACAAATCAGATGTGTGTGCCAAATTTAAACTTCATCTACGCTGCCAAGAGCCTGAAATATGCCTGAAATAAAAGTAAGTTTGACGCGTTGCCATGGGAACAGCTTTCGATGTGTCAAAAATTCCTTTGCAATTTAACGTCTTCAATGTCTCAGCATCATGTTGACCACTTCTGGTGTCAATCGCATGAATCCCATACGAGGAGTATTCAAAAGTTCACAGCATGTAACTGTAGGCCTTAAATATGCTGGAAAATGAAAGCAAAGTTTGACGCGTTGCCATGGGAACAACGTTTGAGATATCAAAAATCCCTTCGCAATTTATCATCTACAATGTCTCAGCATCATGTTGACAACTTCTGGAGTCAATCGCATGAAAATCCTAGAAGGAGTATTTAAAAGAGCATCGCATGGAACTGTATGCCTTTGAAATGAAAGTACAGTTTGACGCTTTGCCATGGGAACAGCGTTCAAGATATAAAAAATCCCTTCGCAATTTATCATCTACAATGTCTCGGCATCATGTTGACCACTTTTGGTGTCAATCGCATGAAAATCCTAGAAGGAGTATTTAAAAGAACATCGCATGGAACTGTAAGGCTTAAATATGCCTTTAAAATGAAAGTAAAGTCTGACAGGTTGCCATGGGAACAGCGTTCGAGATATTGAAGAAGTTTATTTTAATCCCAATCTACATGAATATGAGTTTACCATTATAATCACATGCAATTTGTTTACCATGAAGTTATGCAGTATTTGTGTCATGTGTTATGCTGTGTGTAAGTCAGGAGTTTGCCATGGGATTGCTATTGCAACCCAGCTGTGTGTGTTTCATGTCAAAGGGCACAAAGGGTTTAAGTAAGTGAATGGCCAGGGTCAAATAGGTCATGGGAAGAAGACACTGGTCTGAGGAATGTCATGTGGTTCCTGCCTGAACAGAAACATATTGTTTTAAGCATGGAGGAGGGGGGGAACCAAAACCTATATATTACCAGGCCAGCGCTCAGAGGGCCAGACTGATTTGGGGAATCCTCCCAGGACGCTGGTTCTGGGGGGATTAACCAGGGGAGTCTCAGCTTTTTATTTGTCCGGATAATAAAAGTCTATCTCTTGAAATCAAACCTAAGACTGAAGATTGTTTCATTGGAGGAAAATGAAAACCACAACATTTGGTGCCGAAACCCGGGATAGAAAAGAGCTGGACAGTCACACCACCTGAGCGAACCTGACGAGCAACACAAACAGCGTATGGCCATATATAAGGTAAGCACTTTTTGCTTATTAAATTAGGTTTGTGTTGTTGGCCAGACTTTGCTCAACGTGGTGAGAAATTTAAGCTCTTCTAAATTTAAGAACCATATAGGTGAACTGGGTTTTGATTTCAAGGGTACAATCTAATTAAGGCATGCATGCATGAATCTGTATTAAGTTACTTTGGCTTTGATGATCAGGGTGAATTGAAACAGATTTTAAGTGATGAGAACGCGTAAGAGTTACCTATATCTGTGGTATGATATAGAAGTCTGTGCCTGTGGAAGGAGGTGCAAGGTCACAGAGGTCAATGTCGTGTGGTTGGAAGTGTTTATCGACATTGACAGTATACCGTGTAAAAGTGGTATATTTTATTGTTTTAGTTAACGACCGTGTTGATAGAGGTGTAATGGTCATTCGATTTGGGTATATAAGGTGATATCAAGAGGTGGCATAAAAGGTTTTATGTATGAAAATACATGTACTCTCTGTGTTTGAATTTTGAGTGTGTATGCAGCTGCAGAATGTGTGTGAGTGAGAGAAATGTGAACTTGCATCTGGCAGGCAGGGAGAGAGTTTCCCTTAGGCAGTCTCTGCGGGCTGTTAAGGGGGGTTTAATTGCTGTCCTGTGAGTGTAGGGTGAATGAATACTGGGTTAGAGTGTGGAATAATGAGCCCTAAGGAAATAAATAAATAAAATAAATAGAGCCCAATTAAATACATAAAGGGTTGTACATAAATGCCAATGGGTTATTACTGAAAAATGGTTGGGTTAACAATTTGGTTTATAGGTTATCAAACATACATTTGAAATTTAAGGTTTGGTCAAACAATTGACACCAGATGGGATATCAAAAAGAGCACAGAACCAGAGACTACAGCTAACTTTCTCGATGGGCAATGCAATCAGGTGGCCACCTATTAATCAATCAATTTTGCTTGTTTAAAGATTGTATTGTTCACCTGAGAGGGCTCGGTGTGGTCAAATCACAAATGCTCTTCCAAATTTAAGAATAAAAAGGGGAAATTAAAGATTACTAGATTAAATGGTAAGAATAAAGGGTTTCATTTTCAAAAGGAATGTGGGCTAGGACAGATGATGGTTTATTGTGTGAATGAGTTTTATTTTTTGTCGTTGAGTGGCTTGGATAAAGATTTAATGTTAAGTTGAGAAAATGCCTAAGAAGTTTCGCGAACCTGAGTGTTACCGTGTCAGGGCAGACACGTTGGGGTTCGAGAGAAGAGTACTTAAATCCTGTAGGTCAGGTACAATCTATGTGTTATTTGTCTTGTTGTTTTGGAAGGCCCGGGCTGATGAGAGATATTGTTTTTGTTTTATTTGTCATGTCGTATTGGTAAATTGTGTAAGTGAATCTTTTCCATGTCGACTGAAGTGTAATGGAAAGATGAACTTGGCCAGGTAGTCTAGATAGAGTTGTTTTATTTTATTTGTATGAGAATGCAATGTGTCTGTGCTAGCATGAGTCTGTGTGAGAGCAAGTCTGAGATGGAAAGAGTGGGGGCTGAGTGAGCAGTGGGTGTGTCTTTCTCCTGTGGCTCTAAAGAGCCCACAGAGAGGTGTTGTGTTACAGGAGTGAAGATTGTTTAAAACTATAAAAAAGGGGATAAAGTTTGAAAGTATGTGAATGAATAAGAATGTGAGTATGGATAAGAGACAGTTATAAATGCTGGGTATTAAAGATTAGATTTGAAGACAGTGTGGTTCTGAGGTATTGTAGCCAAAAATATTAGTTATTACAGTGAAGTATACAGCTACTTCTAGAAATTGAATAATTCGTTTAAATGATTGATTAAAATAAAAATTGTGCTCAATAGGAAAAGATGGCTTGTCCAAAAAGGACAGATGTTGGTGATGGTATTTGATTCTATTTGACAAAACATTACAAAATATTATAAAGGACATTTTATTTTAAAGACACATTGGAAATCTAAGTAATTATTTGGAGAATATATAAATTGGACAAATAAAAACAATAAGTTTGTGAAGTGGTTAAATGAGAAATAATTATAAAATATAAGGTGTGTTATATTGCAAAGAAAAGATTATGGCAGTCACATTAATGGAAAAATAAGGATTAAACAATCGTTGTGTGGAGAATTAGAAAATAGAATAATTGGATGTTCAAATGAGGAAACATTTGATGTGGCATTGTGTGAGGAGAAATACAACTAAATAAAAATATAAACTAATGAAAGATAAGAGGAGATAATTAACAGACAAAGAAACGGTCAAAGGGAGAAGGAGAGATAGAGAGAGAGAGAGAGAGAGAGAGAGAGAGAGAGAGGAAGGGATGGGGTTCTAAATGGTCACCAGATTTGACCTGTAAAGATCAACTCTCATTGCTCGAGGGGAATTGTGGGATCAAACAAAATCTAGCAGAAAAACAGAGGTAAAGCTTTGAAAGAAAAACAACAAATTAGAAAAAAAAAAAGAGTAGAGACCAAATTATTAAAGGTGGAAATAAAGATGAAAAATTAAAAAGGACAGAAAAATTATTAAAAGGTGAATGACACAGATAAATTATATAAAGGAAAAAGATTTAACAAAATGAAGAGGAGTCTTCATCTGATGATTGAAGGTGGTCACAAAATAAATTTTATTTTAAATTGAAAGGCAATATTTTGCAATGGGTTAAGTTAAACCTTGAAAGGCTGAAAGCTCTGATCCTTTGACATTCAAGAAAGTGAATAAAAGCTGGCGATGCAAAGACAATGAAAAACTGTGTGTGACATCAAAGTGTTGGAGTTGCAAAAAGAAAAGAACTCATAAACTAAGCTGTGGACACATCCTACTGTATATGAATGGGACTATAACTGATCTCAAGCAGTGAAGGGGGCACTGCGCATATGTTCAAGAGACAATTACAAACAAACAACAAAAAGACTAAGTGGAATCCAGAAGGAGACCAACAAAGACAATAGTGTTCTTGGAGACAAGAGAAAAACTGGACTATACTTTTGCTTCTTCATACAAGCCTTTGAGTGAAAAAGGGGAAAGAGTAAACAGCCGTTCAATGTTTAGTAAAGACCTTGATACTATAGGGACATAGACAAACTTTATGAGAAAATCAGCTAGACAAAATTAAAGGCTGATTAAGAACTTATGTTGTTAGGTGTGACTACCTTTTCTGAAATCAAATCAGACACCTATTAATCTGACAGGAAGAAATGCATAATGAAAATTTGGGGTTTTTAAATTTGGTATTCTACAGAGGAAGTTAGAACTCCAAAGATGGTACTAAGCTTAAAAGCAAATATAAATGGCATAGAACAGCTATGGCAGAAAGGAAAATAAAATAGATAAAAGAAATAAATTGGAAAAACAAAATAGGATACTATAAAAGGTAAACAAGGAAAAGCTGTGAGAATAGGAAAAAAGAAATAACTAATTATTGTTACAAACTTAGGATTTAAGGAAATAAATCTAAATTGTATCTAGTCACGATTTAAGAGCAATTAATGACAAGAAAAGATTGATGATCCAAAAAATTACATACTCTGCTTACAAGTGTTTCTCCATTTGATAAACATTTTTACTGTGAATTATGATTTGCATAAGAAGTAGATACTTGCATTTACGTATTTAATTATAAGGGAAAATATTATACAGGTTTAGAATGGATGAACTACTATTCCAACATGCGGAAAGTTAATTTGGTTGATTAATGCTAAAAAGTTGATAAAATGATTGGTTGTCATTGAGTTATAGGGACACAGGAGAACAGTTGATTTTGCCAGCATGGGCAAACAGATGTGGAAGCTAAAAAGGGCCTCAGAGTGTCAGGAGATCTTTTTAGATTGTATAAGAAGTGAAAAAATTTCAGTCATAAATACTATTATCATAGATGTACATGGGGGAAATAAGTGGAATGAAAATAGATCAATTGATTCATGAGAAGAATAAAGATTTTGAGTTGAAATAAGAATGGAAAAATTGATGCGACGAATAAGAGAAAAGAAAAATTTGACTATCATCTATAATCAACAAAGGATGGTAGATAAAAAGGTATAGAAAATGAATAATCATCAAAGCCATACTTAACAAAATGTGTGAAAATACTAATCGTAACAGAATTTATGTTTTACCTTGTATTAATGAGCATGTAAACTAACAAACGTACACCTTTAACACTGCATGAAATATTCGCCGATAGACCTATGCGTATTGTAAAAACATCTGGAATTAAGTGTTATATGAAGAAACTAATTGTCTATGTATTGAGTTATTTGTGTACAGAAAAAGCTGAAAGGAGTTAAGGAGGAGATGAAACAACATGACTCCTTGTGCGAGATGATCTTGCTTATCTGAGGGTCGAGAGGTCGGAGGAGGCCAAACACGGCCACAGGGGCCTAAACTGGGGGAGACAGAAGGATGAGAGCGACCCCAGAAATGTCCAAAGTGGGAGGAGCAGCCAATGTAGCAGAGCTCGTAGGAAGGAGAGAAGGAGAAAAGAATGCCATGATATGAAAGAAGAAACATCAAAACCAAATCAAAGTAAAAGCAATTCAATTATACAATGTCTCGGCATCATGTTGACCACTTCTTGTGTCAATCGCATGGAAATCCTAGAAGGAGTATTTAAAAGAACATCGCATGGAACTGTCAAAATAATCCAGCTTTGTGACTGACACACTTCCTGGCGCCTGGTGGTGGCGCTATACCCGGGAGTCACAATAGGCACATCGATGCGATCGGAATCTTCAGACGAACAAACACCCTGCATGGCATCACAATAAGATATTTTTTGATAAGACACTTCCTGTTTCTCTGATTTCGCCATAAATTTGTTGGCTCGCCATGGCAGAACCGTTCGAGATATCAAAAGCAATTTAGCAAGTATAATGTCTCGGCATCATGATCACCACGTTTGGTGTCATTTGCATGAATCCCCTAGGAGGAGTATTTAAAAGTTCACCGCATGCATTTTTTAAACAATCCAAAATAGCCGACTTCCTGTTGGGCGGAGCTTAAATGTTAGAGGGCGAAAATTGTTCGGGTTGATGAGAACTATATGCGTACCAACTCTCGTACATGTGCGTACATGTTTGCCCGATCTGTGCAACAATGTTTGTTTTTGCATTACAGGGGGCGCTACAGAGCTCCCTTGCCACGCCCGAGTTCCAGCCTTTGCTGGGTCCTAATGGCCGACGACTCTGACATCTCTGCAAATTTTCAAGAGTTTTTGAGTATGTTAAGGCCCCCAAATTGCCCCGAAACGTAAAAAATAAAAAATAAATAAATCCGAGTAAAAACAATAGGGCTTCGCACCTTTCGGTGCAGGCCATTCTGGCCTGCTCCTCGGTGCTCGGGCCCTAATAATAAATCCGAGCAAAAACAATAGGGTTTCGCACCTTTCGGTGCAGGCCATTCTGGCCTGCTCCTCTGTGCTCGGGCCCTATTAATCAGACTTTAGGGCTCACCTTTAATATTAATACGGTTCAGTCAGTGATAAATGCTGTAATGTAGGGCTCTAAAACTAATGGATCATTTTAATAACAAATTCTTCAGTCATAGTATTAACTTTCATAGTGCCATAATTTTGATCAATTTACTATTATAGTAATATGTGGAAAAATGTAAGTGTAAGTGACCCTAAAACTTTTGAATGGTAGTAGGCTATTTAATGATACATAAGATAGTTGGACAGAAACATTTATATCAAAGCTCTATTTATAATTGCATAGCAAGCTACATTATAATATATATGATACTAGCATACTACTACTGTTATGACCTCAGTCTGATCGGTAGCCATATGTGTTTGTTTACCTTTTGTGTGTGGGTGTGTTCCTCCATGTGTGCACTGATTGTTCCCTCCTCTCGTTTCTCTTTAATGTTCTCCAGCCGTGTTTCCTTTTCTTTTTTCCTATTTAAGCTCGTCATGTGTTTCTCTCGTCACGCGCTCGTTGTGTTTTCCGGGTGATCTCAGTCACGCTGTTGCCCGGGTAGTTTTTCATTCTTGTGTTGTTTGGTCTTGTTTGAACAATTTTTTCGCTCTCTGTGGATCTCCAGGTTTAGCGATCGTGTCGTAAAGGATTATCGGGTGCTTGTTCCTGTTTGCATTCTTGTGGATTTACGGGTAGATTCCAGTTTGCTATCAGGTTTGCTATGAGATAGACTCACTGTGGATTATACTCTCTCTCCGGAACTGCCATTGGTGTGCTTCGCATTTGAACAGGAACTTCAGTGACGCTGTGAATACGCTGTGTTTACATTATTTGACTCCCTCTCTTTCTCTGGAACTGCCATCGGTGTGCTTCGCATTTAAGCAGGAACCGACGGTCTTCAGTGACGCTGTGAATACGCTGTGTTTACATTATCTGTCTCTCTCTCTCTCTCCGGAACTGCCATCGGTGTGCTTCGCATTTAAGCTGGAACCGACGGACTTCCGTGACGTTGAGTATTCAAATAATTTGACTCTATCTCTCTCTAGATCAGTTGACGGTGTACTTCGCATAAGGACTGGATACTGATGGACGCCCATGATATCCTTTTGCAATGCAAACCACTCTCTCCCAGCAAAGAGCTATGCTGGAACAGCACTCTCAGTTGCTATCATCCGCCTCACATGACTTCTCTCTTCTTTCCGGCCAAATCGCTGAATTACACAACCAACTGGAGCGGATGTCTTTGGCAGTCGGGAATCTTCAGCGTCCGGTTCCTCCGATCGACACTATGGGAGGGTCAGAACGTGAACCTCACCCCGCCAACCCTCCGCTGTATGACGGTGATCCCAACTCCTGCAGAGCCTTCTTGTCTCAATGTTCTTTAGTCTTCGCTCTCCAGCCACGAAGAAACACCTCCGAGACTTCAAAGGTTGCTTACACTTTGACTCTGTTAAATGGGAGAGCGCGAGATTGGGGGATGGCTGTGTGGGGTCCAGGGCCCCGTGCACAGAGAGTTTCGAGGCTTTTCGTGTTGAGATGACCAAACTTTTTGATCGTTCCCTCCAGGGGGACCTAGCGGCTGCCGAGCTAGTCAGATTCGTCCAAGAGGGGCGCTCTGTTACTAATTACGCCATTCGTTTTAAGACACTCGCCGCCTCTTGTGGCTGGAACGATGTGGCTTTGCGTACCCAGTTTCTTGAAGGACTCGAACCCAAGATCCAGGATGAGATCGCGGCCCGCGATATGCCTGTTTCACTGGAGGGAGCGATTGAATTGGCCTTACGTGTTGAAGCTCGCTTTAGGCAGCGGAACATAAGACGTTCGTTTCATCATCTCACCAATACCTTACATCCTGAGACAAGTTCATCACACACATCTTCCACACCCGAGGGAGAACCCATGCAGTTAGGACGTCTCCGGCTCACCACCAAGGAGAGGCAGCATCGTCTCTCACATGGACTGTGTCTTTATTGCGGGAAGCCGGGGCATATGGCTGTGAATTGTCCGGTAAAAGGTTCCGCCCGCCGGTAGGACCGGGAATTCCGGTGGGCGCATCTCATCTTCATAAATTTCCCATTTCACGATTTATTGGGCCATACAGTATTGTAAAGGTCGTTAGTCCGGTGGCAGTTAAGCTTAAGTTACCTCTCTCTCTTGGTCGGGTTCACCCTGTTTTTCATGTATCCAGGGTTAAACCAGTGATTTTTTTCTTGCATCAATCCTTCCATTTCTACCCATAAGCCCCCCGCTCCTCAGCTAGTGGATGGTGCTCCTGTTTATTCGGTCAGGAGATTACTAGATGTCCGCCGCAGGGGTAGAGGTTTTCAGTATTTTGTGGACTGGGAGGGTTACAGTCCTGAGGAGAGATGTTGGGTACCGACACGAGACATACTGGATCCTGATCTGATCGAGGATCTCCGGCGCCGACGAGGTGAGGTTCCCCCGGGTCCGTCCGGTGCCGGTCCTGGGGGGGGTACTGTTATGACCTCAGTCTGATCGGTAGCCATATGTGTTTGTTTACCTTTTGTGTGTGGGTGTGTCCCTCCATGTGTGCACTGATTGTTCCCTCCTCTCGTTTCTCTTTAATGTTCTCCAGCCGTGTTTCCTTTTCTTTTTTCCTATTTAAACTCGTCATGTGTCTCTCTCGTCACGCGCTCGTTGTGTTTTCCGGGTGATCTCAGTCACGCTGTTGCCCGGGTAGTTTTTCATTCTTGTGTTGTTTGGTCTTGTTTGAACAATTTTTTCGCTCTCTGTGGATCTCCAGGTTTAGCGATCGTGTCGTGAAGGATTATCGGGTGCTTGTTCCTGTTTCCATTCTTGTGGATTTACGGGAAGATTCCAGTTTGCTATCAGGTTTCCTTGCCTTTGGATTTACTCCGTCTTCCTGAGATAGACTCACTGTGGATTATACTCTCTCTCCGGAACTGCCATTGGTGTGCTTCGCATTTAAACAGGAACTTCAGTGACGCTGTGAATACGCTGTGTTTACATTATTTGACTCCCTCTCTTTCTCTGGAACTGCCATCGGTGTGCTTTGCATTTAAGCAGGAACCCACGGTCTTCAGTGACGCTGTGAATACGCTGTGTTTACATTATCTGTCTCTCTCTCTCTCTCTCTCCGGAACTGCCATCGGTGTGCTTCGCATTTAAGCTGGAACCGACGGACTTCCGTGACGCTGAGTATTCAAATAATTTGACTCTATCTCTCTCTAGATCAGTTGACGGTGTACTTCGCATAAGGACTGGATACTGATGGACGCCCATGATATCCTTTGAGATCTCTGCATACTTTCCTTCTGAGTATTTGATGTGCCCATTGTTGATTATCTAACTCAGCAATAAACTTTTACTTGCATTAGATTCCGCCTCCTCATCTTTCTTCACAACTTCATATACATATACTCATAACGAGAACAGTAGCTGCCTACATACTTTTATCTATTGCACGTTTCTTTCCCCCTTTTTAACACATGAACCTGATTTTTCTCATCCGTAGTTCAGTTTGTGTTGAATTAAATCTCCTGTTTTCCCCTTCTATATGGCTTCACCATTGGAAGCTGTGACTTGACGGGAACTAACCCCTCACCTCCTTCTCATATTCTAAGTGACAGCTCTTCTCTGGGCGAACAGCAGATTCACTGATCGCATAATAAAAATGATATTATCTGACGTGAGGCACATATGAGCGATTTAAATCCAATCAGGCATTACGTTTTCCAGAATGCACGGATCATGGTTGCTTAGCTGCAAAAGACGCCCTCTGCTTTAAAGAAAGAAGCGCATTGACAGGCATTTAACACGTGTTTTTACGCCCCATTCAGACAGACAGCGACCAGCAGTAAATCTCATTCATTTCAATGGAAATCTGACGACTTCCGGTGACACGAGCGAAAGTAACCGTTGGCGACTGCTTGGTCGTGTCCAGCGTAGCGTGAAAGTTAAGAAATGTTAAACTTTATGCAAATGTTGAGATAATTTCGGGAGCGACTACCAATGAGAACGAAGCAGTGGAGCTCACATCATCCTTCTCTTGTCAGTTACTGGAGTGGATGGTACTCATTTGTTTATGATTTCTAGATTTAAACAAGCCTCATTGAAAGAGACGGGTGACACACAGCGATAACGTCACTGGCTGTCTGAACGTGGGAAGTGACGTGCCAAAGGCCACGGGACGCAGTAATGTATATTCGGAAATGTGTTTAGAAGCCATATCATTGAAAAATGAAAAAAGCAACGAAATGTAGTTTGCACGTTAAGAACGCAGACAAACAAAGTAAAGGTAATAAACACAGTAATTATATAACCAAAATATTACAAACTATTCACATGTGGCTTTGGTGGGACATTTAGGGGTTGCTGTTCTGATGACATTGTCTGCAGCTGTGCTTTGAAAAAGATAAGTCAAGCTAACTTTAGTCACAATATGAGATATAATATTGCAAGTTAAACAACACAACAGCATAATACACAAAACTATCAAGGCACTTTTATTTTTCCAAAATGTGTTTTAATCCATTAGTCTAGCTGTAGTCAGTTATTTTTTAAGATTTGTTTCAGTAAGCTTCCGTGATGCTGTAGATAGTTCGACCAGACGGGCTTTGGTTCTACTAGTAATTTGGTTGGAGACCAACAGCCAATCAAAATTGACCTTTAATTTTCTGATTGGTTGATTTTATGGCACACTTGTTATGCTGTTATAAGTTGAGCGAGCGTGTGCTTCGAGTTGAGCGCGCACAGAAAGAGATTGAGAGAGAGAGAGAGGTTTGTGAGAGAGCACCCATAGCTGCCAACTCTCACGCATTCACTGTGAGAAGGCCGCAATTGACCCCATTCTCACGCTCTCACGCCACACATCCATTTTCTCACGCAGGCTCGTGCCCACCATTGACATTCCCATTGAGTTTAATAAAAGTCATGAAATAATTGCCTAATATACCTAATTGTACATACTGTAAAACGCCTAGCTATCTCTATCTGGCCTGCCTCAATCAACATAAAGCGCTCGTCAAAGTCAAAATGATGCGAAGGCCAATCAAATCAAAGAAGGTGGAGTTATTGTTTACAGATGCCGGAGCACCAGCTACAAACTACAGAGCGAGTGCGCGGCTGCGCGATGGTGAAAGAGCAACGCACAATGTAAGTAGCTAAACAAGTGCTCGCAGTACTGACACTTTTATATTTAAGCGTACCTTTACTGTCTTTTGCGTGCCACCACTTCTCATGTTGCTGGTACTTTGCTGCAAAAAGTCAAAGAGCATTTCACTTTGTGGCGCTGCGCAGGAAGTTCGGCAGCGAGGACATCAGAGTACCGCGAGAGCAATTCGAAATGTTACAAAAGGGTCCGCCTTTACCTTTGCTCTCGCGTTACTCTGATGTCATAAGCCGATCAGTCAGCGCCGCACCAGTCGAACACACAAAGCGTCAAGGTCTGGATGAGAAGCAGAGACCTGCCCGGATTCCACGCTCACAGATACCCTCAGAAAATCTTTTAATCAACCCTCACCCGCATGTGCATGTCTGTAATCAGTACAAGCCTGTGTAATGTTTGCTGTGACAGTTTTTAATAAAAGAGAAAAAAGTCAATTGATATTTGACATCTATAAACAATAATATATACGAAATATAATTATATGGTCTTGACATGCAAGACCAGTAGCCTATTCATTAGATTTTAAGAACTTTTTTGGCACTTTTATCAGAAGGAAAGCATAATAGAAGTGTATGAAATAATAATAAAGACTCTAATTTCAGTCATTTAAACTCAGTAAAAGCTTTTATTTCAATTTAATTTGTAAAATATGATTAGATTTGTATTGTAATCCATTTTTACGCAGTTTTTCCAACTATTTTATACAGAAATAGCTAAAATTCACACATCCACAGAAGTTGGCAGCTCTGGAGCACCTGAGTAAACTGCGTGAGACAGGTTATTACTGCACGTAAATATATGGATAATAGCAAACAAGCAAATACATTTATTGAGCACAGAATAGTTTTTTTATTTGCTTAAACGATTTTTTTTTTTGCGATTGTTCATTTCTGTTCAAAATATTATGTAATGTGCTTGCAAAATATAGTTCTCTGTGCTCAAAACGTACAATTGCTCGCTCAGGATTGATGCACAAATATTACACCATACAGCGGCGTCCGCTGCTCAACATACAGAGTATAATGTTTCCTAAGTGAAAATGTTATTTGCACTTTGTGCAGAATAGTAGATCGGATTAACTCTTTAACATTAACTCATTTATGTGACCGAATGTAAAATGAAACAGTTTAAACAAGTATATCTATCTGATCAGAGAAGTGACCAGGTGTAAAAAGGACATTTAATGACTGCTGTAATGTAATTTTTTTTTAATAATGTAAACTAAATATAGTAAAAAGGACATTCTGAAAATGTTAATTGTGCAATCATGGTGAGAAAATTGGCAAAATAATTAGAAAAATATTTTTCTCTTAGGACAAGAATATAACTTTTGGTGCATCTCCAATGCTAAGTATATCTTTAATAGCCTACAAAATATAACTGATTCAAAAACAAGATTCTGTCTATTAAGACTTATCTTTTATTTATTTTTTGCATTTTCCCTTTAACACTAACTTTAACTTATATTTTTTAAACTGTGATGCGCATTTAGTTAAAATCTAATTAGTGAGTGGCAAATTTGTATATTCCAAAAACAATATAAACATAAAGCTGAAACACATAAATACTGTGATATATCTCATTTTGAACCACACTCTTCAAAACACAATACTATGTTGTCTAGGAAATATTTTTTCCATGTATCCCTACCCAGTCTCGCAAAGTTTCGTGATATAGTCACGTATTTTTTTGATTCTTTTTTCGTGCTATTATCACGAAATTTCGTGTTTTTTTTTCGTGATCGTATAACGAATTCCTGTTTTCGTGTGATTATCACGTATTGGTTACTCAACTGCTTTTTCCTATTTTTAAACCATTGTCGCTTCGGTTTAGGGTTAGATTTGGTGCTTGCATTACAATGTCACTTTATACATTGGTTTATACTATTTTTTCAGATTTATTTTTTTATATGTCGCCTGGCGTTAGGGTTAGATTTGGGTTTGGTTAGGGATGTCATTTTATGTAAATCTAACCCTAAACCGAAGCGACAATGGTAAGAAAATAGGACAAAACAGTTGAGTAACCAATACTTGATAATCACACGAAAACAGGAATTCGTTATACGATCACGAAAAAACACGAAATTTCGTGATAATAGCACGAAAAAAGAATCAAAAAAATACTTGACTATATAACGAAATTTCGTGAGACTGGGCTGTGTATCCACAGTATGCAGTTCTAACTTCCTGCTTGTTTTAAATTCTTTAGATGTCTTACAAGAACCAATGAAATCTGGGAGACCTCAGAGTATGTCCTTGTTTTGACTGTGCAAAAACAGCTATGTTATGCCCGTGAACGGATTGGTGTTTAAAAGGGCCTGCGTTCAACAGTGTCTCTGTTTAATGTGAAGAAAATCCATCGCATTTGCATCAGAGGAGGAGCTTCAGTTACTGAATAGTCCTAAACAATGAACTGTGGTAATGTTTTAATTTCTAAATGTTTCAAGAAGTACAGTTGTGTTTGTCTTTGAGTTTTGTATGGTACCTGTATGTGGTCCTTAAAAATTGAATTGAAATTGAATTGCTTTCCAAATTCATTTTGCTGATGTATGTTTATGATGTTGTCTCAATTTTCCAGAGTCCTCTAGTGGCAATAATATTTATAATTTTAAATTGTACTTTTGTATTTTATGGCAAAAAATTTGAATTATACAATTGTATTTTACGATATATGTTTAATTTTGCTCGTGGTATTTAATTTCTTGAGCGTGATGTATCCTGTTTAAACTGTGTGGGTGTATTGCAAGTTAGTGACTTTATGGTTTAAAGTATGTTAATTGTAGCCCTTGAAGGAAAATTAAAACATTCCCACATCCGCATATCCTTGAAATATGAATATTAACCGTGCTTTGAATAATCATGATTTTATTATTGCATTATTAATGATTGCATTGCCTTTAATCATAAAGATTTTAAGAATAGCTTTGAGTATTAACCTTTAGCATATAGTACTAAAGTTAGAATAGTCTAGCAGACTTAGAGATATGATTCCATTGTATATGGGTTTTGATAGTTGACTTTTAAATGTCATGTGCAAATTTAGCAGGCTTGGAGTTTTTGCGGTATGTATGTATGTGTGTTTTTTAACTTTTGCTTTGCAGAAACACCTGGGGAGAAAAACAGGATGTCGGGGCGACAGGGTGAAATAACGGTCATAGTTATTTATAACAGGATGAACTTCTAAAACAGAAGTACAACTTTCCATCGAACGGGTCTGGTGAACCTTTAAGAAAGAAGTAAAACTTTCCATCGAACAGGCCCCCACCCAACTGCACATATATATATTTTGGGTCAGAGGGAGAGGCAGATCAGATCAACCGCTCCTTGGGGGATTTGTTTCTGCATTGGTGTTGTGTAAAGACAGGGACAGTTTTGACCAAGAGCTCTGTAATATTTCATTTGAGATACTTATTAAAAATAATTCGATTTGAGTTACGTGTCTGATCTCCTCATTAAGAACACGCAGGACGATTAAAGTCCAACAATTGGTGACCCCGACGTGATGAGGAGGACTGGACATCATTGATTTTTCTTCTCGACATTCCACTTGCGCAAAATAGGAAAGGTAAGCAGATACCTGTTATATCAAAATTCTGCTTTATTTAAATGTCGTGAAGAATGATTAATGATATGATACAATGATTATTGTCATTTTTATCTAAATTTCATATATCTCAAATGAACTATTAAATGTGTCAATAAAATAAAAAGGGAAATAACAATTATTCGATTAAAATAAAATAAAATAAAAATTGTGAAACGAAAGAAAGGAAATATTGTTATAACTGGTCCGGGACCAGGAGGCGTTTGGAACGCAGAATTGGAAACCCGGCACTGACGAGTGTTCTGTGGGTTATTCCAAAATTAGGGTCCGGGACCCGAACGTGGACACGTACCACGTTGTTAACGTAGGACAAATTTGATAGCGGTTGGACCGCGGGAATAGAATACAGTAGAATAGGACTTAGTGTTCTGGGAACACGTTGCGGTTGGACCGCGGGAATAGAATACAGTAGAATAGGATTTAGTGTTCTGGGAACACGTTGCGGTTGGACCGCGGGAATAAAATACAGTAGAATAGGACTTAGTGTTCTGGGAACACGTTGCGGTTGGACCGCGGGAATAGAATACAGTAGAATAGGACTTAGTGTTCTGGGAACACGTTGCGGTTGGACCGCGGGAATAGAATACAGTAGAATAGGATTTAGTGTTCTGGGAACACAGAGCGGTTGGACCGCGATACATAGAGATTGAAGTGGGTTTCATACCCGAGAAAGTGGTCAGGGACCACGGGCAACGCAACGGTTGGACCGCATAAAGAGAAAGCGAAAGTGGTAGGAAAGCCACGAAATAGTCGAAAATACGAAGAGAATATTGGTATTTGAAAGAGTTTTATTGTAAGCAATATTGTTAAGTTGTGCTAAAGAATAGGAATTTGAAACTTGCTGAAGATTATACGAAATGGCTGCTTATTTTTAAATGTGCTGTTTATTTGCGCTGTTTGCTACCGGTATATTATCAGCTTTACTGTGAGTATATTTTAATTCAACTTCTTCTTTGGATAAATATTTTTATTGATTTTTGCTGCCAGTGAATTGCAATTCAGTGTTATCTTTTTACGAAATATTTTTGCTATTATTCAATTCCACGATTAGTACATTTTTATTCAATTTTCTATTTTTCCTATTAACAAGTTTTTACTTAATCTTATATCTTAGGTTTTAATTAAATTTTCTATTTTTCTTATTCAATTTTATTGTCATTGATTTTTACTTAATTGTATATCTTAAATTTTGATTCAATTTTCTATTTTTACGAAGACATTTTATTTTGAGTCAGATTTATGATCAGTAAATTTTAATTTAGCATCCTAAAATCTGAGTATTGTCTAGATTTATTATAAGTAAAATCGTAATTCAGTTTTTATGTGTTCAATTACTAATCGTTTTACTGTAAGTGCAGTTGGAATAAAATTTCTAGTTTTAAAAAGCCGTCGGATTCCGTCTTTAAAAAATGTATTGTGGTTGCAATTTACTGTCAGCAAATTTTAACTCAATTTGTAGAAAAGCATATTTTATATCCTGTGTATATTGTATTTTACTGTTGTGTGTATTTGGGGAATTTTGTTTAGTATCATTTCATTTACACGGTACAAGCGTAGACGGATCCAGTTTTTATTTTGTTTTATTGATGTGAATGTGTGATTCTCTGGAGTTGTCTAGTGTTATTTCATGTTTAAAGGAGTAGACGTTTCTGCAGTATATTTTATGTTTATTGTATTTTAGCGTGGATGTCCATTTTCTTATTTCATTCCGGGGTGTGATTCGGGAAGAAAGAGTAGTTTCTTTATACTTGATTTCAAAATAAATTGAAATGGATAATTGTTCTCGGTGAATTGATTACAAGAAGAGATTGTTTCATTTCTAACAAGATTTAAGAATAAGGAAGAGAAAACTGTGAACTTCTCAGCTCGGAGCGTAATTTAGTTTCACTTTAGAAGCTGTGCTCTCATTCTGCTTCCTTTCCGTGACGGGCTGGTAGTTTTACTTTCATTTTGAAGAAAGTACAACTGAAAGAAGTTATATGATATAGATTGTCAGAGCCGAAAAAGGCGTACGGAAGAGAAACAAACCCAGTCCGAGAGAGATAATAGACGAAAAGTGTAGAAGTAGAGAGATTCAAACGATTACTGACATTTAATAATTTCGATTGCAGTAGTGGAACAGGGTTTAATAAAACTGAGCCGACTTTGTCTGAAATTAAGCCGTGGTTATCATAAAAGCATATGGTGCCTGTGAATTGATTGAGACGTGTATTGGATGCATTGTTTCGAGCCGTAATAAGAATATTGTAACTTTCAGGAAAACGTTAGAAAATTAGTGAGATCAGCAAGAGATTTGAGAAGTGCTGGTTGTTTTATGGAAATTGACATTTGAACGAGTGATAAGAAATAAATGTTATTGATGTGAACTTTATTTTCAATTTTGACAAGTACAGTATTGAAGGCCCTTACATTTTTAATTTTGGCAAAGCTTATGTGTAGTTTCTAATTTTAACAAGTATTACACATTAGTAGTAAATATGCGGGACATACTGTCACATAAAAATGATTGATGGTGCCCTTTGACCTCAGGGGAGGGGCTAACCTTTGACCTCTGAGGGAGGTGCTGACCTTTTGACCTTAAATTGATTGATGGTGACCTTTGACCTTAGGGAGGGGGTGACCTTTGACCGGACCACCCACGTCGTGAACTTTTGACCTCAGGGGAGGGGTGACCTTTGACCGGACCTCCCACGTCGTGAACTTTTGAACCGACCGCCCACGTAGCATTGAACTTTTAACCGGACCGCCCATGTTGCGTTGAACTTTTAACCGGACCGCCCACGTCACGTTGACATGTTTACGTCCGGGGTTATCTCCGGGGCATGTTAAATCATGTCCTCCTATGATAAAACAATAAAAACAGTGTTTACACAAGTGGTCTTCATTAAAACACATACCATGCTCCCATCATAATTTATATAAGGTGGGGGCCCCCAATATGTCTAATAAAAGCCGGGAAAATCACAGTTACGAAAATCACAAACATGGATAGCCCATGCGGATCGTGCGATACTACGGTGAGTGCTGAAAAACTTTAACTTTTAACATGCGCCATTTTGCAATACGTGACATCATTATAATCTGCCTCTCTACAAATTATTTAGATCAGGGGATGAATAGTTTCATTAAATAAATTTTTTTTTTTGGTAAACGGATCAAAGAAATGAAGTGTTCTTTCTTTTCTTTTTAACGTCATCCTGACTTCTAAGGTTATATTTATGATGAAAATAAACTGTAATTAAATAAATTAAGACTAGAAAATATGTTTAAATTTAACTTCCTCTAAAAATCTTAGCACTAAGCACGGATTCAACTGATTAAAAAAACATTTCAATAGTACCAACAGAATAAAAAAGGTTTCTCACAGCAGATGAAATACAATCTAAAAGAATAATGAACAATGAATTCTGTCAAGAGGATGATTTTGGTGGATTTTCTCTAGAAAGTAAAAATGTATGTGTAATTTTTAAATATCCTATTCTGCATTTTGTATAGATGACCTGATTTTCAAAACAGAAATTATGTTTTTTTTTTTTCAAATAAACTGTTCAATACAAAGATATGGTATTCTGCCACTTACACAGATCGTAGTCCTTAAAGTTGCATTCCTGAGAGTTGCTTCCACTCTGAATCGTAAATCGTTATGGCAGTGCCCGTGTGAGGACCGGGATATTTTGTTTTTTAACTCGTAAAGCATGTCCAGTCCTCCTGCGATAGCAGGACTGTGTTTATACAAGGGGCCTGCATTAATGCAGATTGCGTTGCTTTCATCATACTAATAAGTACAGCATAAGTAAAGAGAAAAAGACACATATTACAAAACATTACCCGTCTAAAGACTTTTAACTTTAGGTTATTAGTATATTAGGTTTAGTATAGTTTTCAGACTTTCAGAAAGAACTCATCAACTTAAAGAATAAAGCACTTATCAATTACATTTATTTTTATCTCAGAAACACATTTTCGTCTAGTATTTATTATTGCACCTGAAATACAAGTACCTGAGACATGCTCACACTCCTTAGCCAAAACACTAAAACTTTTAGTGCTTTTGTATTTAATATAATATTTAACAATATTTGACAAATTACTCCATACAAGACAAACAAATTAGATGCATTCAATGAACACAACATACACAATCTTACTTCATCACATGCTTTGATGCCCTCATTTCTCTGTCTCTGCTATTCTCAGTTAGTAATGTCTATAAGACAGAAGTTAAAAATCAAACTACTTACACATTTAAATTTAAAGTCTATTTAACTCACACTACTCTTTACCCAGAATAACATGTACTTCTTCCGTGGTGACAAAGCGAGGTACATGATTTCTTCAATTTATATAAACACAAGTAAACTTTTTATTGTAAAATAATCAAATAAAATAGTAAGTCTAAAGACATAGGCTAACTGATGATCCTTACATATGAAATACCCACACAAAATCATCTAGGTATATTCTTAAAGCGACGTTGGTATTATCACACCATAATATATGAATAATAAATCATTATTTACTATAAAGATTCACTTTGCTATCATTTCCAACTAATGTTGATTTATTGTGTTGTACTCAAAACATCTGAACTTCAGTCAGCTTTTTCGGGGGCTTAGCATTAATTTACTTTTTAAAGATTCCAACATCTACAGTAGTTGATTTTTAACCCTTACCTATACATGTTGCTTGGCTCACTGTAAACCCGGCATGCTTACCGTTATGTTTACCTTTAAATGACAGAGAATATAATAGCACTTACCCCATAAAAACAAAAAATGTCATCACAGAAAACAGTAACAAACCATCTGGTAAATCGAGTGTTGTACAACAACGAGTGAAATCTATGTGCTAGTTCAGATTAAAAATACCTCGCCTTATTATATACAGCTCCACAAGGCAAAACAAAGATCTCACGTAGTCCATCATGTTACACCGGCAGTTTGATTATTGTGACCGCCCTGTCCTTTAGTGCACTAGGGTCATTATGGGAAATTTAGTCATTTTCACAAGGCGAATCGAACGGTGTATATGTTAAAGGTGCATTGTGTTACTTTAAAAAAAAAAAAAAAAAAAAAAAAAGACAAAAAATGCTAAATAATATACATAACTATATTATCAGTGGTGTATAAGGGCCTTACATAATGAACTGAATTGTTTCTATTACCTAAGAACGAGCCATTTTTATCTCCATACACCGCGGGTTCCCTTATACGGAAGTCACCGTCATATCTCTACAGTAGCCCTAAACGTACAAACTGCTCTAAAGAGCACGTTTCTTCCCTACGTAGTCTCAGACGATGACATGTTTGTCGTGCGACAGCTACCATATGGGTTTTAAAATTGAAGAGTGAGTTGTCTGTGGCAATTCACAATCTCACCACTAGATACCGCTCAATTCTACACACACCACCTTTATCTGGCTACTGTTTCCAAGATGCATTACGATCTAAGCCATCGCACTGGGAGAGAGAGTACATAGTGAGACATATTATTTACAATTTTATTTGTTGTTGTTGACACAATTTAATGTAAAGTGGAAGATCTTATTAATTTATAAAAAATAACAGCTTAAAGATAACTATTAGGGCTGAAACTAAAAACCAGCGTATTAGCTGTGTACATCGTGAAACTGATTTTATTTAATGTGTTTTACAAGTTAAGAAAAATGTAAGCGTTCCACATGAGAAGCAAGAATTCCTTTTCCTACCGGTGCGTAGAGCGTAGAGGATGATAGATAAAATAAAGAAAAATCTGTTTTACCATGAAAGACCTTTCTTACTGACACTTTAATATTCTATAGCTTCATGACTCACACCGTTGACTATGTGATGGGGGGCGTGCGAATTGCTGTGTTTAGAAGGGACGGGTCAGGATTCAAATCAGAGCCTGAAACTTGGAGCTCTTACTACTCAGATACGACGCTCTTGCATGTTCGTATAGCGGCAAATTTGAAGGCTACTTTCAGGAATTCTTCATTAAATTGTTTAAAGCAAAGTTTTTAACACGGCATAGCTCAACTGTGCAGGATTCAAGGAGTTGCAGTCGCTATTTTTGAGGACGGTGCAAGCACGACCGGAAGCTTAACAAAATCAGGGGGAGACTTGTGGACGTACATTGTGTAAAGTTGACGCTGCGGATTCTTGAAAAGAGAGCACAAATGTCACTTGAGCGTGATCACAAACACAAGATGCCGTACGCGCGCGGTCCTCCAGTTTTTAAAGAAATGCTTTCAGAACACTGCAGGAGTGAGCTTGTTAATCTTTTTTATGCTGTAATATCTGCAAATGCTGATGTGTGCTTGCCGCAAAATTACTGCGAAACTGATGCCGAGCGTGTAACCAACCTCAAGAAAAAAACAGATGTCGTGAAAAGTCTGGACAAGTCTTTTGATAAGAAGGTTCAAGTGTCTGTTAACGCAGATGAACCGATCAATGTGTTCATCAAAAAAGCTCTAGATGCTTTGTACGAATGTGGCGATGAGGAGTTTGAAATTGCTAACATCCTCCACATGTCTGCATATGTAATAGATGTATGTGTTGCCGTAGCGACAAAGAAGGACCAAACCAATGTGCGTGAAATTGTTGAAGTTGCTGCTGACTTTATGATCGACAAGGGTCTTGGCGCATGCATACACTTTCTATTGTATCTAGACAACATCATAACCTTTGATGATGCTTGAAAACAATGCGAGTTCTTGGGACACCTCGTACACTTGAAAACACATTCGCTTTTTTCACAACCTAATTTTAAACATGGTCTTTTAATTTTTCTTCACCTTCTTTCCATCTATAGGCTGTTTATTTGATAAGTACTGGTTTCAGCTTTTAGAAAGTTTGTGATAAACGTTTGTGTGTAATGTTCCCGCTTCATTCGGTCATTTGGACATGTAGAAATCTTGTTCATAAAAAGCGTGACACTTGTTATGTTATGTAAAAATAAAAGTGACTTGCATCAGTATGAAAAGCTAAATCCCCATGCATGACCTGACACAAATTTGGTGATTGTGTTATTAAGTGATTTTTACATAGACACGTCAGTTACTTTGCATAAACTATATAACTCTATGAAACCTGTGCTTCAATAACTGAATCATCATTTCAAAACTTATCAGGACCATTTTAAGCACATTACAACATACATTCATTTATTTACTATTCGTAAAACATGCGTAGTTGCAACACTACCATTCAGTTAGACTTTACATTTCTAGACTGTGTTTTTTCTCAAAGGTTGCTTATATTTACAGACAACACACTACACCCAAGTGTATCTTAACAATGGCAAACAGGAATAACAACGTTTGCAAACAAGTGTAGTTAAGCACTTTGATTTTTGACATAATTTACAGAAAGCAACAGTGAATCATCAAAACGTTGCTAGTTTTTAAGTTTCCGAAAGTATTCATTTTTTACTTATCACACTGGTCCTCGCAAACAAACCAGGAACGTTATTCATCTGAACACTTTCACCAAACCTATGTCTTTGCTGTTTTTAGCTGTATTTATTTAGACAATCTTTTGTTTTCATAGTTTTGATCTGTTCATGTCAACTTTCTTCTGTATATCTTTCTCAGATTTCATAAAAAACATGCATTTACCTTTAAAACCTTCTTAATGTATTTATTACTTATCCGTTATTTGTTATACTGTAGGTCATATTTTTGAGTTTACACCATTCATTTTTATAGAAAGTTTCAGAAACTCACATTTACATGGAATTGTGATACATTTTACTTTTAATTGTCCCCAGGAGTGAGTGCTGGTTTAACAGTGGTAAACTGTTATCATGCCACAATCCTGAAGGTTTATAACCCAAACAAGAGCCCTTCAACACCTCACACCATACTGATTTAATTTAACTGAAAAACTGTAAAATGATGTACAGATGAGTTCAAATTGTAAAAACAGTAGTAAGAAAACTAATAATGTTTAACTAGTACAATCGTCACTTATAGTTTTGTCATATGATGATGATATGTTGTTTCATCTTTCAGGTGTTTGTTGAAGTATTTTGGCACAACTGTTTATTCCAATCTTTAATCAGCCATACATGACAAAAGTTTTTTGTTCTTGTTTATTTTAGTTTAACTCATAATGCAAACAGAAATTGTAAGATTTCATGTTTTCAGGATTCAAGTGCACAACACATTGCGATTACTGTCTCAACTCGTTCTCTGATTTATCTAGAATATCTACAAAGTAACGATTGTTAATATCTTCATGCACAGGACTTACCCACAGAGTGTTTGCTCTGGTCTCATAAAAACAACCATTTCACTCAAAACCTATGGCTTCTCTGTCTTAATGTCATCAATTTATTATTTTGTCTACATCATCACCAAAATGTTTCACTATAAGAGTGTGCAAACTGTTTTACTTCGGTCTAGATTTTTATAGAAAGCTTCAGAAAATGTCGGGGTGCTAACATTTACAAGAATGATGAAGCATTTTACCTTTAAATGGTCCAAAGAGTATGCCCTGGTGTACAAGTACTATCTTTGTGGCAACCATCAAGAATATTATGTTTGTAACAAGAATTATATCAAACATATGTTGCGTGTGTTCTAAACGATGATATTGCAGAGAAACTATTCAAAAGAGAACCAACTTTAACGTAATTTTATATGGCCCCTTGATTTTAAAAAACAGCAAGCTGTACCCAGTGTTTCTAACAAACAGTTATAATCACTTCACAAGCCTAAATGTTTAGAAACATAAATCTTTTTGAAGACCTCACACAATAGTGATTTCATCTATCTGGAAAACTTTTAAAAAATATACGCACATGAGCTCAAATAGTAAAATCAGTTGCAAGATATACTATTAATGCTCAACTAGTACATTGTATAAACTGTTAGTTTGTATAAATGACATGTCGCGTTTATAGGGGTTGATGACATATTTTAGACGCAAGTTGTTTATTCTAATCTTTAAACAATTGTGTATGACAAAAGTTGTTCTGACTGAACTGACATTAAGGAACGGTACTGAAATGCTAAAACTAGGTAGATACAACTTTTGTCATACACAATTGTTTAAAGATTAGAATAAACAACTTGCGTCTAAAATATGTCATCAACCCCTATAAACGCGACATGTCATTTATACAAACTAACAGTTTATACAATGTACTAGTTGAGCATTAATAGTATATCTTGCAACTGATTTTACTATTTGAGCTCATGTGCGTATATTTTTTAAAAGTTTTCCAGATAGATGAAATCACTATTGTGTGAGGTCTTCAAAAAGATTTATGTTTCTAAACATTTAGGCTTGTGAAGTGATTATAACTGTTTGTTAGAAACACTGGGTACAGCTTGCTGTTTTTTAAAATCAAGGGGCCATATAAAATTACGTTAAAGTTGGTTCTCTTTTGAATAGTTTCTCTGCAATATCATCGTTTAGAACACACGCAACATAGGTTTGATATAATTCTTGTTACAAACATAATATTCTTGATGGTTGCCACAAAGATAGTACTTGTACACCAGGGCATACTCTTTGGACCATTTAAAGGTAAAATGCTTCATCATTCTTGTAAATGTTAGCACCCCGACATTTTCTGAAGCTTTCTATAAAAATCTAGACCGAAGTAAAACAGTTTGCACACTCTTATAGTGAAACATTTTGGTGATGATGTAGACAAAATAATAAATTGATGACATTAAGACAGAGAAGCCATAGGTTTTGAGTGAAATGGTTGTTTTTATGAGACCAGAGCAAACACTCTGTGGGTAAGTCCTGTGCATGAAGATATTAACAATCGTTACTTTGTAGATATTCTAGATAAATCAGAGAACGAGTTGAGACAGTAATCGCAATGTGTTGTGCACTTGAATCCTGAAAACATGAAATCTTACAATTTCTGTTTGCATTATGAGTTAAACTAAAATAAACAAGAACAAAAAACTTTTGTCATGTATGGCTGATTAAAGATTGGAATAAACAGTTGTGCCAAAATACTTCAACAAACACCTGAAAGATGAAACAACATATCATCATCATATGACAAAACTATAAGTGACGATTGTACTAGTTAAACATTATTAGTTTTCTTACTACTGTTTTTACAATTTGAACTCGTCTGTACATCATTTTACAGTTTTTCAGTTAAATTAAATCAGTATGGTGTGAGGTGTTGAAGGGCTCTTGTTTGGGTTATAAACCTTCAGGATTGTGGCATGATAACAGTTTACCACTGTTAAACCAGCACTCACTCCTGGGGACAATTAAAAGTAAAATGTATCACAATTCCATGTAAATGTGAGTTTCTGAAACTTTCTATAAAAATGAATGGTGTAAACTCAAAAATATGACCTACAGTATAACAAATAACGGATAAGTAATAAATACATTAAGAAGGTTTTAAAGGTAAATGCATGTTTTTTATGAAATCTGAGAAAGATATACAGAAGAAAGTTGACATGAACAGATCAAAACTATGAAAACAAAAGATTGTCTAAATAAATACAGCTAAAAACAGCAAAGACATAGGTTTGGTGAAAGTGTTCAGATGAATAACGTTCCTGGTTTGTTTGCGAGGACCAGTGTGATAAGTAAAAAATGAATACTTTCGGAAACTTAAAAACTAGCAACGTTTTGATGATTCACTGTTGCTTTCTGTAAATTATGTCAAAAATCAAAGTGCTTAACTACACTTGTTTGCAAACGTTGTTATTCCTGTTTGCCATTGTTAAGATACACTTGGGTGTAGTGTGTTGTCTGTAAATATAAGCAACCTTTGAGAAAAAACACAGTCTAGAAATGTAAAGTCTAACTGAATGGTAGTGTTGCAACTACGCATGTTTTACGAATAGTAAATAAATGAATGTATGTTGTAATGTGCTTAAAATGGTCCTGATAAGTTTTGAAATGATGATTCAGTTATTGAAGCACAGGTTTCATAGAGTTATATAGTTTATGCAAAGTAACTGACGTGTCTATGTAAAAATCACTTAATAACACAATCACCAAATTTGTGTCAGGTCATGCATGGGGATTTAGCTTTTCATACTGATGCAAGTCACTTTTATTTTTACATAACATAACAAGTGTCACGCTTTTTATGAACAAGATTTCTACATGTCCAAATGACCGAATGAAGCGGGAACATTACACACAAACGTTTATCACGAACTTTCTAAAAGCTGAAACCAGTACTTATCAAATAAACAGCCTATAGATGGAAAGAAGGTGAAGAAAAATTAAAAGACCATGTTTAAAATTAGGTTGTGAAAAAAGCGAATGTGTTTTCAAGTGTACGAGGTGTCCCAAGAACTCGCATTGTTTTCAAGCATCATCAAAGGTTATGATGTTGTCTAGATACAATAGAAAGTGTATGCATGCGCCAAGACCCTTGTCGATCATAAAGTCAGCAGCAACTTCAACAATTTCACGCACATTGGTTTGGTCCTTCTTTGTCGCTACGGCAACACATACATCTATTACATATGCAGACATGTGGAGGATGTTAGCAATTTCAAACTCCTCATCGCCACATTCGTACAAAGCATCTAGAGCTTTTTTGATGAACACATTGATCGGTTCATCTGCGTTAACAGACACTTGAACCTTCTTATCAAAAGACTTGTCCAGACTTTTCACGACATCTGTTTTTTTCTTGAGGTTGGTTACACGCTCGGCATCAGTTTCGCAGTAATTTTGCGGCAAGCACACATCAGCATTTGCAGATATTACAGCATAAAAAAGATTAACAAGCTCACTCCTGCAGTGTTCTGAAAGCATTTCTTTAAAAACTGGAGGACCGCGCGCGTACGGCATCTTGTGTTTGTGATCACGCTCAAGTGACATTTGTGCTCTCTTTTCAAGAATCCGCAGCGTCAACTTTACACAATGTACGTCCACAAGTCTCCCCCTGATTTTGTTAAGCTTCCGGTCGTGCTTGCACCGTCCTCAAAAATAGCGACTGCAACTCCTTGAATCCTGCACAGTTGAGCTATGCCGTGTTAAAAACTTTGCTTTAAACAATTTAATGAAGAATTCCTGAAAGTAGCCTTCAAATTTGCCGCTATACGAACATGCAAGAGCGTCGTATCTGAGTAGTAAGAGCTCCAAGTTTCAGGCTCTGATTTGAATCCTGACCCGTCCCTTCTAAACACAGCAATTCGCACGCCCCCCATCACATAGTCAACGGTGTGAGTCATGAAGCTATAGAATATTAAAGTGTCAGTAAGAAAGGTCTTTCATGGTAAAACAGATTTTTCTTTATTTTATCTATCATCCTCTACGCTCTACGCACCGGTAGGAAAAGGAATTCTTGCTTCTCATGTGGAACGCTTACATTTTTCTTAACTTGTAAAACACATTAAATAAAATCAGTTTCACGATGTACACAGCTAATACGCTGGTTTTTAGTTTCAGCCCTAATAGTTATCTTTAAGCTGTTATTTTTTATAAATTAATAAGATCTTCCACTTTACATTAAATTGTGTCAACAACAACAAATAAAATTGTAAATAATATGTCTCACTATGTACTCTCTCTCCCAGTGCGATGGCTTAGATCGTAATGCATCTTGGAAACAGTAGCCAGATAAAGGTGGTGTGTGTAGAATTGAGCGGTATCTAGTGGTGAGATTGTGAATTGCCACAGACAACTCACTCTTCAATTTTAAAACCCATATGGTAGCTGTCGCACGACAAACATGTCATCGTCTGAGACTACGTAGGGAAGAAACGTGCTCTTTAGAGCAGTTTGTACGTTTAGGGCTACTGTAGAGATATGACGGTGACTTCCGTATAAGGGAACCCGCGGTGTATGGAGATAAAAATGGCTCGTTCTTAGGTAATAGAAACAATTCAGTTCATTATGTAAGGCCCTTATACACCACTGATAATATAGTTATGTATATTATTTAGCATTTTTTGTCTTTTTTTTTTTTTTTTTTTTTTTTTAAAGTAACACAATGCACCTTTAACATATACACCGTTCGATTCGCCTTGTGAAAATGACTAAATTTCCCATAATGACCCTAGTGCACTAAAGGACAGGGCGGTCACAATAATCAAACTGCCGGTGTAACATGATGGACTACGTGAGATCTTTGTTTTGCCTTGTGGAGCTGTATATAATAAGGCGAGGTATTTTTAATCTGAACTAGCACATAGATTTCACTCGTTGTTGTACAACACTCGATTTACCAGATGGTTTGTTACTGTTTTCTGTGATGACATTTTTTGTTTTTATGGGGTAAGTGCTATTATATTCTCTGTCATTTAAAGGTAAACATAACGGTAAGCATGCCGGGTTTACAGTGAGCCAAGCAACATGTATAGGTAAGGGTTAAAAATCAACTACTGTAGATGTTGGAATCTTTAAAAAGTAAATTAATGCTAAGCCCCCGAAAAAGCTGACTGAAGTTCAGATGTTTTGAGTACAACACAATAAATCAACATTAGTTGGAAATGATAGCAAAGTGAATCTTTATAGTAAATAATGATTTATTATTCATATATTATGGTGTGATAATACCAACGTCGCTTTAAGAATATACCTAGATGATTTTGTGTGGGTATTTCATATGTAAGGATCATCAGTTAGCCTATGTCTTTAGACTTACTATTTTATTTGATTATTTTACAATAAAAAGTTTACTTGTGTTTATATAAATTGAAGAAATCATGTACCTCGCTTTGTCACCACGGAAGAAGTACATGTTATTCTGGGTAAAGAGTAGTGTGAGTTAAATAGACTTTAAATTTAAATGTGTAAGTAGTTTGATTTTTAACTTCTGTCTTATAGACATTACTAACTGAGAATAGCAGAGACAGAGAAATGAGGGCATCAAAGCATGTGATGAAGTAAGATTGTGTATGTTGTGTTCATTGAATGCATCTAATTTGTTTGTCTTGTATGGAGTAATTTGTCAAATATTGTTAAATATTATATTAAATACAAAAGCACTAAAAGTTTTAGTGTTTTGGCTAAGGAGTGTGAGCATGTCTCAGGTACTTGTATTTCAGGTGCAATAATAAATACTAGACGAAAATGTGTTTCTGAGATAAAAATAAATGTAATTGATAAGTGCTTTATTCTTTAAGTTGATGAGTTCTTTCTGAAAGTCTGAAAACTATACTAAACCTAATATACTAATAACCTAAAGTTAAAAGTCTTTAGACGGGTAATGTTTTGTAATATGTGTCTTTTTCTCTTTACTTATGCTGTACTTATTAGTATGATGAAAGCAACGCAATCTGCATTAATGCAGGCCCCTTGTATAAACACAGTCCTGCTATCGCAGGAGGACTGGACATGCTTTACGAGTTAAAAAACAAAATATCCCGGTCCTCACACGGGCACTGCCATAACGATTTACGATTCAGAGTGGAAGCAACTCTCAGGAATGCAACTTTAAGGACTACGATCTGTGTAAGTGGCAGAATACCATATCTTTGTATTGAACAGTTTATTTGAAAAAAAAAAACATAATTTCTGTTTTGAAAATCAGGTCATCTATACAAAATGCAGAATAGGATATTTAAAAATTACACATACATTTTTACTTTCTAGAGAAAATCCACCAAAATCATCCTCTTGACAGAATTCATTGTTCATTATTCTTTTAGATTGTATTTCATCTGCTGTGAGAAACCTTTTTTATTCTGTTGGTACTATTGAAATGTTTTTTTAATCAGTTGAATCCGTGCTTAGTGCTAAGATTTTTAGAGGAAGTTAAATTTAAACATATTTTCTAGTCTTAATTTATTTAATTACAGTTTATTTTCATCATAAATATAACCTTAGAAGTCAGGATGACGTTAAAAAGAAAAGAAAGAACACTTCATTTCTTTGATCCGTTTACCAAAAAAAAAAATTTATTTAATGAAACTATTCATCCCCTGATCTAAATAATTTGTAGAGAGGCAGATTATAATGATGTCACGTATTGCAAAATGGCGCATGTTAAAAGTTAAAGTTTTTCAGCACTCACCGTAGTATCGCACGATCCGCATGGGCTATCCATGTTTGTGATTTTCGTAACTGTGATTTTCCCGGCTTTTATTAGACATATTGGGGGCCCCCACCTTATATAAATTATGATGGGAGCATGGTATGTGTTTTAATGAAGACCACTTGTGTAAACACTGTTTTTATTGTTTTATCATAGGAGGACATGATTTAACATGCCCCGGAGATAACCCCGGACGTAAACATGTCAACGTGACGTGGGCGGTCCGGTTAAAAGTTCAACGCAACATGGGCGGTCCGGTTAAAAGTTCAATGCTACGTGGGCGGTCGGTTCAAAAGTTCACGACGTGGGAGGTCCGGTCAAAGGTCACCCCTCCCCTGAGGTCAAAAGTTCACGACGTGGGTGGTCCGGTCAAAGGTCACCCCCTCCCTAAGGTCAAAGGTCACCATCAATCAATTTAAGGTCAAAAGGTCAGCACCTCCCTCAGAGGTCAAAGGTTAGCCCCTCCCCTGAGGTCAAAGGGCACCATCAATCATTTTTATGTGACAGTATGTCCCGCATATTTACTACTCACATTGTTGAATTTTTATTTTTGATAAATTTTGTTTTTTACTTTAACCAGCATTGCATATTCTTACATTTTAATTTTGATAAATTTTATTTTTAACTTTAACCAGTATGACATATTGTTACATTTTTTAACTTTGATAGATGTTGTTTTTTAATACGTCCTAAATATCATTTCATTTTTGAGATTTTAAATTTCTAATTCGACAAGTTTTATATAATGAATGTAGTTTGAATTCTGACAGAAGTTACATATTGCCAGATTGAATTTGATTTAAGTTTTGACAACATCTTGAATCCTTCTAACCGTCATCAAGCAAGAGTTGAATACTATTACATTTTCATTTCAAGAAGAAGTAACAATACTGAATTTTATTGTCTGGCAATAGTATTAAAGTGAACTTTAATTTTAATAAGAAGAGGTGATTGTTGTTCGTTTGACTAAGAAAACACAGAAAATAATTTTGTGAGAATTTTTGTGTATTTACAGAAGGACTGACAGCAAATAACATTGAGAGGAAGAATAAACGAGATATTCAGGGTAAGACATATTTTAGTGGAAGATAACATGAAGACTCTTAAAGAGCAATGGGAGGCAGCCGTAGAACAGCTTTTGAGTGGGTTAGAAGAAAGAGAAAGGCTCAAAAAGACTCAGAAATTGCAAGAAATGTATGAAGAATGGAAACAACTTAAGGGTTACGAAGATAGGACGAAGACAAGTTTGAAAGAGCAAGTAATTGTTCAATTCAATTCAATTTTATTTATATAGCGCTTTTCACAAAAGTCAATTGTTTCAAAGCAGCTTTACATAAATAGAAGCAGTGAAAAGCACAGAAAACGACAGATAGCACAACAGAATACATGATAGCATGAGCAGTTAAATTTGCTGCGGCTATGACTCAATATTATAATTGCACGTATTACTAAAGCAACGTATAGAAGAGGAAGCTAGGTAAAGCTCAAAAAGGCTGCCTCCCCGGGGTGAAAAACCCCCTAGGAGAAAAAAAACCCCGGGCTTTTATCCGAGGAAAAATAAGTCCTAGGAGGGAAAAACCCTTGGGAGAACGGAAATGGAGATTTAGCGGAAAGTGAAGCGCACAGGAAGTTTCAGAGAGAGGACAAAAAGGAAGTGGGGTTTCTAGCTAGAAAGAAGCATGACAAGGAAGTGAAGAGACTACGTGAAGAGTTTCATTTGTGGCATAGTATGGCAGTTAGTTGTGTGGCTTTGGTACAGTTGGATAAAGAGAGACAAGAGACAGAAAAGAAAGTGGAAATAAAAAAGAGTGACCTTAAAGAGAAGGAAGCAAACAAAATTCAGGAGGGGAGGGAAATAGCATCCATATATCCAGCACTGCCACCCACTGCTCCACCTCCATATGCCCCGCCCCATACACAGTTGCCAGTATTTGAAGTACAAAAGGGTGTGTGGGACATGGAGCAGCGGGAGGGAAATCGCTGGAAAATAAAATAAGGGAAATTAAATTTAATAACAGAAAACGAGACAGAGGAGAGAGAAATAGCAAGAGAAACAGCTGAATTGATGAGAACACATAGAGAGCAAGCGGCACAGGCAGAACAGAAGATGGCAGCTCTGGAGAAAGAACTAAGGGAACAATGGAATAGCGTAGTACAGGAAAGGACATTTCAACCCGGAGCACAAAGCACCCCAGGAGAAACATTGAGTAGCAGATTCATAACAGTGGACGAGACTGGGAGTCAGATAGAGGTTGAAGAACAGGGAACATATCCAGTTGAAATCAGAGGAGAAATGAAGGTGGGTAAGAGGATGAAAGAGGAGAGCAGATATAACTACAGTATACAGACACCAAAGAAAGAACAGGAAGAAGATGAACAGGAATGTAGGGAACTACATCTCATTCGTAGGGTACCTAATATCTGCCCTCTAGTGGAGACAAGTGGAAAGGTAGAATACAAACCATGGTCATTCACAGACATGGGAGCTATCCTTGCAAAGCTACCTCATATCACGGGTGGTGGGGGTAAATGGATAGGGAAGGTAATAACTTTGACACAAGGGCATACGTTGGCGATCGGAGACCTTAGAGCAGTATTGGGACAGGTACTGACCGTAGGACAGATTACGGAAATTGAGCGAGAGGCAGGAACGGTAGGATTATATGATGACTATCCATACTGTCGAGTTGCATCAGATTGGGGAAAGGCACTGCGAAAGCTGTACCCAGCACCAGCAGGCACCCTTTACAATATAAAATTTTCTCCAAAAGGGGAAGAAACAGCAGCAGCATATCTGAGTTGATGCAAAGGAGAGTTGGAAGAGCAAACAGGGGCTCATCCACATTCAGATAGAATACAGGAACAGATGTTCAGAGCTGCTGTATTGGAAGGGACTCCTAAATCTGTACAGGATGAAATAAAAGCCAACCCCGACTTACCAGGTGCTTTATGTGAGGTTTGGGAACGACATTTCCTTCATCACATGTCTAGGGCGAACGAAAAAGAAAAGGTAGGGGAAGTAGAGGAATTGAAAAAACAGTTGCTAAAATTACAGTTGCAGGAAGCAAGATCTAAATTAAATGAAGAAAAAGGGAAAAAGAAGGATATACAAATGGTAGTTCAGGAGATGAAAGCCCCTCCAAGATATAACAAAGAACAGGAAGTTGACCCATCAAATGTTAAATGGGAGAGAACCACCCAAAGACCAATGTATTACTCCAATAGAGGTAGGGGTGGGGATTACAATAGGGGGAGGGGAAGAGTGCAGTATCAGGAAGGGTGTTTCCGTTGTGGTCGTCCGGGACACTTCGTCCGTGATTGTCGGCAACCTGAACTCGGAGCCCAACAGAGACCGTCTCAGGGCAGAGGCCATAACCCACACATGGCCCCTAACGTGGAAAAAGCACCACGAACAGGAACAATGGTACAAAATGAGGGAAGAGGCATCACCCCATATATCATTGTTAGTACACCCCCAACACCAAGCTAAAGATCTAGGACCAATGGTAAAGAAGGGAATACACTTAACAGATTGGAGGGAAACCCAACTTCCTGGTGTAAAATATTCATCTAGCTCAGGGTATTATTTGATCACACAGGAAACAAAAGACACTGTAGTGTTGGAACACGAATGGCTCACAAGATGGCATGGTAGGGAGAAAAGTGATCATGAAGATGCTGAAACAATGTTGAAAAGTTTGCCCGACCAGTTATGGACTCAGAGTCCCACAGATGTAGGGTTTTGTAAAAATTACCCAGAAATTTCATTCGAGCTGACATGTGATGATCCAATTTGGAGGCCTCAGTATTAACACAAACCAAAGGCAGAGGAAGGTATCAAAGATACCATTGAAGGTTTGTTAACCGCAGGGGTTTTAGAGTATGCTGATTCCAATTGGAACACACACAGCCTGTGGAAAAACAAAACACAGGAAAATTCAGAATGGCACATGATTTGAGAACAATCAATCAAATCATTAAAACTCCAACTTTACCTGTTCCAAACCCATACACTTCTCTGAATGAAATCACTCAACATCAATCATGGTATACTTGCATCGATCTCGCTAATGCTTTCTTCTGTTTACCCCTTGCAGAGCACTTAAGAGATATGTTCTCCTTCACCTACAGGGGGCGACAAATAAGATATTCCCGCATTCCGCAGGGATTCATTTTATCCCCTGGGATATTTAACCAGGCACTGAAAGATATGTTACAGGGAGTGAACTTGCCGGAGGGCACGACTCTCATTCAGTATGTAGATGATTTGTTACTGGCCGCAGAAACAGCAGAGCACTGTATCCAGGCCACACATGAAGTGCTCAAACGACTGTATGAACAAGGCTTCAAAGTGAACAAGAGCAAATTACAGGTATGTAGAAGGGAAGTTACTTTTCTAGGAAGAGTATTGTCAGCACAGGGATCAGGATTGTCCAGCCAACATCGAACCTCAATTTTGCAACATGCCAAACCAATTACAGTAAAAGATATGTTATCATTTCTTGGCTTGGCAGGTTTTAGCAGGAATTATATTCCAGCATATGCAGAGTTGACACGCCCACTAAGGGAAATGGTTAGGAAGGCAGGGCCAAGGGAACTAAGAGCAAAGTTAGCATGGGACACAGAGACAGAAAAAGCGTTCATAGATGTGAAGAGCAGTTTATCCATGGCAGCAGATTTGGCAAAACCAGATTATGACAAGCAATTTTTCCTAGATGTTTCACAGGGTAAGACTACAGTAAACGGAGTGTTGTTCCAGAAAGATCAGGGTAATCGGATAGTTCTTATGTACATCAGCATCTCACTGGATAACATTGAGGTAAGAGAACACCCATGTACCAGATATGCAGCAGGACTGGCAAAAATTGTGGACAAAGTTGGGCACATAGTACAGGGACATTGTTTAACAGTTCTCACTGCACATTCAGTGGTAGCTTATGTTAATTCAGCATCATTTACACTTTCCACTCTGAGACAAAGATGGTTGGAAAACTGTCTCGCACAACCAAATCTGGTTTTCACACATGAGGGCATAAACATGGCCTCATATTGGACAGAAGGAGAACCCCATGACTGTTGTATGACCGTGGAAAGGGAAGAGAAAATTAGAACAGATTTGTTGACAAAAATCATTCCAGAGGGAGTTATGGTGTTTTCAGATGGATGCTGTTTCAGAGATTCGAATGGAACACTGAGGTCAGGAATAGGTATTGCAGCACTGGAAGAGGAAGACATTGAAATATTGATAGCAGAACCTTTACAGGGACATCAGTCAGCTCAGAGAGCAGAAATTGTGGCAATGACAAAGGCGCTAGAGTGGGGAGAAGGAAAAATAATCAACCTTTTTAGTGACTCTGCCTATGCAGTGGGTGCAGTTGTAACAGAATTGCCTAAGTGGAAAAGATGTGGTTTTATGGCAGCTAACAACAAACCTATTAAACATCAGGAAGACATCATAGCATTAGCAGCAGCTATTTTGAAACCCAAGCAGGTGGCAATCATAAAATGTAAAGGTCATGATAACAGTAACTCAGATGCGGCACAGGGTAACCGGATAGCCGACATGGCGGCAAAGCAAGTTGCAGGGTACGTCACACAAATGGTGTTACAAGATGCAGAACAGGAAGGTACCAATAACATTTTACCTGACCCAGACATAGCAGTAGAGCAACACAAAGCATCACCTGAGGAAAAGTCTATGTGGCTTCAAAAGGGGGCGGTACGTTTGAACAACGGCTGGGTAGGACCGGACGGTAAACCAGTAATTCCACCTAGTATGATAAAACCCCTTATCACTCAAGCACACACCCCCTAACATGTTGGAATCAAACAAACCATTTCCAATCTTAACCAGTGGTGGCACCCATTCCTGGCTGCTACAGTTAAAGAATTTATCGCTAACTGCAGGGTGTGCTCCATACACAATGTACGTGCTGGAGTGAAATGTGCCGCAAGTGTCTTCCCGCCACGGGGACCTGGTGAGGAAGTGGTTATCGATTACACAGACATGGGGGAGAGAGTGGAAGGTAAACGATATCTTTTGGTTTTCGTGGATGCGTTTTCAGGCTGGCCAGAGGCGTGGCCAACGGGGAAGGAAGATTCGATTTCGGTGATTAAGTGTTTGATTAACCAATACATTCCGCGTCACGGTTTTCCGAGAATCATTCGCTCAGACAACGGTACACATTTTAAGAGTGCACTGGGATTGCGTTTCCGTTTCGGTACCGTATACCATCCTCAGTCACAGGGTAAGGTCGAACGCATGAATCTCACGCTAAAAACAAAAATTGCAAAAATCTGTACACAAATGAAAGTAAACTGGGTCACGGCGTTGCCCTTGGCACTTTTGTCTGTACGGTCGTCCATTAACCGCATGACGTCATTCACACTGTTCGAACTTTTGACAGGTCGCTCATTTCCTGGTCCGTTCAACCCAGTGCACCCTGAACCGATTGATGATCTTGATCACAGAACGTACTTTACCAAGCTGAATGTTCTTGTCTCAAGCTTTTCCAAACAGAAAACCATCTCCCCGGCCCATCCAGACGCAGAAATCACTCCATCGGCAGAGTGGGTGCTTCTCAGGGTGTTTCAGCGGAAGTGGAACGAACCTCATTGGACTGGGCCATACAGAGTGACTGAGCACACAACACATAGTGTCAGAGTAGCTGGTAAAGGTGACACTTGGTTCCATTGGTCTTGTTGTTCCCCTACCAACCAACCAGAAAGATCGTTGGATACGGTAAGATTGGATCGGGCGGCGCTGCGGAGCTTTAATGGAGTAGGACGTGAGTTTGGAAGCTCTTGCCGATTTCGGTTAATATCGTAATTATTTGCGCTTTTGCGACATATTTTGTATAATCTTACTCCGCAGTATTTTTTTTCTTTGCTTAGAAGTCTAACTCCAACTGCGTAAGATGGCTGGAAAGAACTCTAAAACTCGTAAAACTATTCAGACACAACTGCGGCCCAGTACTCAAATTGCGACCACACCCTCAAGTGGGTCATCTGTTGCCTCTGAGGTCGAGGCCGCCCCGACGCACGCTAACCTGGATATCGCTGCACTCAAGCTTGAGTTGTTGGCCTCGGTGAGGAAAGATATTGCCGATATTTTTAAAAAGGAGCTTCAGGATACACTCGGCGATGTTTTGCCTACTATTAAGCACGACCTGCAAGCGTTGAAATCTCAGCTGGCGAATGATAAAGCAGCTACCGATGCTACCATGTCCAAGCTAAAAGGTACGGTCGGTGAGATGGAGCACGCACTCACCGAATGCTCCGATGACATCGCCGGGATGAAAACTACTATCGAGCGCCTCACAGCTAACGTAGCCAGGTTGGAAAATAAAGAAGACTTGGAGTCCAGATCACGGCGTAATAACATTAGGATAGTGGGAGTACCCGAGGGTCCTGACACCTGTACTACTGCTGCTGTAGCCGCCTTACTGAAGGAAGCGTTCACTCTGGAAAAGGAGCCGCTTTTGGACCGGTCCCACCGGACCCTCCAACCCAAACCCAAGCCCGGTGATCGTCCACGAGTCATTGTGTGCAGATTTCATTATCACAGTGACTGTGTTGACATTTTGCGCCGCGCTAGAGAGCTCCGACAGATTAAAGTCAGAGGTATGAACATCTCACTGTTCCCTGACCTCACTGCCAAGATAGCTCGGGCTCGGGCTGCGTTTAACGAGGTCAGACGCCAACTCCGGAGCATTGACGGTGTTCGATACGGTCTGTTTTATCCAGCGCGACTTCGCATTACTTACAACGGGGTTGAGAAGGACTTCGTTTCTGCGGAGGAAGCCAGTGATTTTGTTAAAACTTTGGTTCCTGGTTGAGCCTCGATAGCTTTTCGGATCTGTCTTTTATTATAGAGGTTGTAAATTCACTTAGTTCTTTATTTGTTCAGTATTAAGCGGTTTTCTGGCCTGCTGCACTTTTTTTTCCTTTTGCTTCAGGCTTAATAGGTTTCACCATTGCTTGGTTATAGCAGGTCTAATCCGGACTACCTAATTTTATGTTTTCTGCATCTATTTGCACAGGTCTGAGTGCCTATTGTTAATTGTTACATCTTTATTTTCATGTGTTTTATTGTATTCACGCGCATATGCTTAGTGTCCAGATCGGCAAGAGTTTTTTTTTTCCTTTCTCTTTTTCCTTCTTGTGTTTGTTCTGCATGGTCTCCGGGTTGTTCAAAGCTATTTTGAACAACTTTTTGTTTATGTGGGAAACACTGCTGTCTCCTTTGTTCTTTGGTTATATGGGGACTTTGGGTGTATTTATGTTAAGGGGTTTGTTGGGAGGGGAGGGTGTCCCACCTCGGCTCTATTTGACCATTTTCAAAAAAAAAAAAGTGTTTTATTCAAATGGTTAATGGCAATATAGATCCCAGCATTGCTGGGTCAGGCACACCACTCAGATTCATCAGTTGGAATATCAGAGGTATGGGTAATCCTGTTAAGAGATCTAAGGTTTTTACTCACTTGAAACGTTTAAACTCTGATTTAGTATTTTTGCAGGAGACTCACCTCCGTGTCAAAGATCATTGTAGGTTACATTGCCCTTGGGTTGGTCAAGTATTCCATTCAAACTTTAATTCTAAAGCTAGGGGAGTCGCCATTTTAATAAACAAAAGAGTTCAGTTTTCATCTACCGATGTTATTGCTGATAGGAATGGCAGATATCTCATGGTTGCTGGTACCCTGATGCAAAAAAAGGTTCTGTTGGTAAATGTATATGCCCCAAACTTCGATGATGTTGAATTCGCTAATAGATTGCTGAGTAACATCCCCTTCTTGAATACACATCTGCTGATCCTCGGTGGGGATCTAAATTGTGTTCTTGACCCAATCTTAGACCGGTCTAATCCTCGAAATCTGACTCAATCTGCTATGTCTAAAATATTCTTGGATTTTATGAAACAGAATGGTCTTATTGATCCATGGAGATCTCGTAACCCCTCTGTTAAAAATTTTTCTTTCTTTTCCCAGGTACACCATTCATATTCTAGGATTGATTACTTTTTTATTGACAGTACACTTAATCCATGCGTTAATTTTTCAGACTATTTAGGTATTGTTATATCCGACCATTCACCTTTATTATTAGATATTCAACTTTCTACCTATAAGCGTAGCCCACCCCTTTGGAGATTTAACTCTCTCCTTCTGGCAGACAATGAATTCTGTGAATTCATTTCAAATTCTATTGAGGAGTTCTTATTTTTCAATCACAATGACTCTTCTTCATATTCATTGTTATGGGAGACACTTAAATGTTACCTGAGAGGTCAAATTATTTCTTACTCTGCTCTTACCAATAAAAAGATTAATGCCAGGCTTAATGCACTTACATCTTTAATTAGTAACCTTGATCAAAGATATGCACTAAAGATTGGATCTGCAGGAACTGCAGGACCAAAAGGGGGAATCCAACACAGGGGAACAACAACAGGTTGACATTTCACAACAGCAGGTTGACATTTCCCAAAAGAACACAAAACTAACACTCAAAGAACTAAAGGGGGACTTATTCAACAGTCCAGAACATGAAGCATTAGCTCACTGCATTAGCAAAGATTGTGCATTTGGGAAAGGAATAACATTGGAATTCAGAAAAAGATATGGAATAGACAAAGTAGTTAGACAACAGAAAGTGGTGGGACAGTGTGCGGTAACACAGGAAGGGCAAAGAACAATCTTTCACCTCATAACAAAAGAGAAAGCCAAAGATTTGCCAACATACGACACGTTGAGAAAGGGCAATAAAGGAACTCAAAAAACACTGTGAAGAACAAAGAGTAAAAAAGTTGGCTATACCCAGGATTGGGTGTGGGTTGGACAGACTAGAGTGGGAAAAAGTAAGGGATGTAATCAAAGAAGAGTTCCAAAACACAGACATAATCATTACTGTGTATGTAAGGGAATAATAAGTGGAAAAAGAGGAGATTGTGATTTTCAAATATTTTACATTTGGACATTTTGAAAGTTTTAAATATTTTACATTTTACCAGTTTATGATTTTCATTTCACCAGTTTATGATTTTTCAAATATTTTAAATTTTGATATTTTGATATTTTTACTTATTTTACATTTCTATATTTTGAAAGTTTTAAATATTTTACATTTTACCATTTTATGATTTTCAGATATCGTAATTTTTGATACCATTTTATGATTTTCAGATATCGTAAATTTTTATACGTTGAGATTTTTCACATATTTTACATTTTACCATTTTATGATGTTCAAAATTTTTAACATTTTTCTAGTTTGAGATTTTTAAAATATTTTACATTTTTTCTATTTTTAGATTTTAAGATTTCACATTTAGATATTTTACAACTTTCAAGTATATTATAGTTTATGATTTTTTTTAATGATTTTTAAAATTTTTACATTTTTCTATTTTGAGATTTTTCAAATATTTTACATTTTTCTATGATTTTTAAAGGTATTACATTTGACCATTCTTATGAGTTTCAAGTATTTTACATGTTACGATTTTTGAGAATTTCAAAGATTTCATATTTTTCTACATATTGTGATTTTCAAGGGTTTTACATTTTACAATATTTTATGATTTTCAAAGGACTTACATTTAATATATATCCTTTTGTGAGCATCGTTGAAGATATTTGATGACATTTTGCAATTTTCATACATGCCTTCAGGAGTATTTTTGAAGACAATTGTTTTACATGTTATAGATTATTTTACGAGGGCATTTTGAAGATATCTTACAGTAATTTTTTAGTTCTTTTGATATAGAGTTGTGTTTTACAGTTTGATTTTAACGTGTGTGTTTCGAAGTTATTCTACATCCAGTTTAACTATATTTTACAGCTCTCATACATATTTTTACATTTGTTGTATGTTTCTTTATTGTTGTTGGATGTTTTCACAGTTCTGTCCCATTAGTTGACAGTTTTCAGTAGAAGGACAATTAATCGATCGTCGTAGAATATTGTGAGGCCAAAAAGGATTACGTAAAAATTTATTGGCGTACTTGCGGTAGCGGCGGTTTAATAAATAAAAATAATAAATACATACAAAACATTGGAGAGCAAAAATGAAGAAGATAGGAATATTACTGGTAACCACCTTTATAGGGATAACCAGCGGAATGTTGTCCATAGAAATAGATCCGGAAACTAAACAAACAGTCTATTTCGATTTATGTAAAGTAATCGAGTGTGGAAACGATGAGGCAGCATGGCGAAGACATGATGTGTACGGTTGTCTGTGGCCCTCAAACGAAAAACCAAGTGCGCCTTTCTGTCACTCGTGGAAATTTGACGTACATTGGTATACTCAACCAGGTTGGGTGCCGCAATCTCCGTTTTTCAGTAAAGCAACTAAATCAATTGAACGGTACAAATTTATAAGGAGCATGACATTTAGAAGAGGTGTAGGAGTAAACGGGGCAGGAATAAATCCGATAGTAATTGGGATACCCCCGTCGAAAAAATGGTTACCGATGTGGATAACAATAGGAGTAGACCTCACAGGGAAAGACCCAAAAGGGGTACTGGAGATAAAAGCAAAGAAAGTAAGAGTGGGGGAGAGCCTGGCTGAAAAAGTAGAGAAGCTCAAGGATGATAAAGAGGCGGTGGTAGCATTCATAGCCACAGATGAGTTAATAAATGAGGAAGAGCAATGGGCGATGGAGACAGGTTATCAGGAAGAGAATAAGTGGTTGGATTGGGCAAGGTATACGGCCAGACAGGTAGGTGTGACAGAGTGCTTTGTTTGTGCTGGAGCAAGACCTAGGTTAGCAACCGTACCAATACAAGATAGAAACTGGACATGCATGGTAAGTTTATTCAATAAAGAGATAGCAGGGTGTGAAGAGTATGAGAGAGAATTCCCGCCAGCGGACAGGGCAATACCACCTGGGGTACAGGTACATAAGGGGAACTATACGTGTTTTAGGAATGAGGAAAACCTAGGGGTGAATAGAGGATCGTTTGAGAAGGGATGGTGCAAAGATACAATATTGATTACAGACACAATCTGGGCAGGGGAATTGGCTAATCAAAGTAGATACAGGGCAGACATATGGTGGTTATGTGGAGACAGGAAGTTGCGGAGTAAGTTGAGAGGATCCTGGAAGGGAGAATGTACGATGGTAAGATTAATAATGCCGTTCACAATTGTAAAAACCATGGAACCGGAAAATAAACACAGACGTAAGAGAGATGAGCCTGGAGGAGCATTCGACAATAGAGTATGGATAGATGGGGTAGGGGTACCAAGAGGCGTGCCGGACGAGTTTAAAGCCCGAGACCAAATCGCGGCGGGTTTCGAGTCCATCATTTTCTGGTGGTCAACGTTGAACAAAAATGTAGATTGGATTAATTACCTATACTATAACCAACAAAGATTCGTGAACTTTACAATTGACGCGGTAGAAGGGATAAAACACCAGTTGGGTAACACTTCATTGATGACGCTGCAAAATAGGATCGCGCTCGACATGCTCCTAGCGGAACGCGGAGGTGTTTGTTCCATTATAGGTTCCGGATGCTGCACGTGGATCCCTAATAACACCGCGCCCGACGGCTCCATCACTAGGGCGCTAAACGGGTTAAAATCGCTGCAAAAAGAATTGGCGGAAAACTCCGGAATCGATAACCCATTCAATAGCTGGATGACAAAATGGTTTGGGCAATACAGTGCGCTGATCACTTCATTATTAATGTCCATCGCAGTGGCCGCTGCGATACTTGTAACCTGCGGGTGTTGTTGTATTCCATGTATCAGATCTTTGTGTAACAGGTGGATCGTGAAGACGGTGGAGGGGAAGGATCCTCCACCGTATCAGATGCCACTGCTGGGAGCAGTAGGGCTAAATGAAGAAGAACCAAAGGAGGAGGAGTCAGAGGTTGATCTCCTGTAAAGGAGATCAAAAGGGGGAATGAAGGAAAATTAAAACATTCCCACATCCGCATATCCTTGAAATATGAATATTAACCGTGCTTTGAATAATCATGATTTTATTATTGCATTATTAATGATTGCATTGCCTTTAATCATAAAGATTTTAAGAATAGCTTTGAGTATTAACCTTTAGCATATAGTACTAAAGTTAGAATAGTCTAGCAGACTTAGAGATATGATTCCATTGTATATGGGTTTTGATAGTTGACTTTTAAATGTCATGTGCAAATTTAGCAGGCTTGGAGTTTTTGCGGTATGTATGTATGTGTGTTTTTTAACTTTTGCTTTGCAGAAACACCTGGGGAGAAAAACAGGATGTCGGGGCGACAGGGTGAAATAACGGTCATAGTTATTTATAACAGGATGAACTTCTAAAACAGAAGTACAACTTTCCATCGAACGGGTCTGGTGAACCTTTAAGAAAGAAGTAAAACTTTCCATCGAACAGGCCCCCACCCAACTGCACATACAGTCTTGTTCAAAATAATAGCAGTACAATGTGACTAACCAGAATAATCAAGGTTTTTAGTATATTTTTTATTGCTACGTGGCAAACAAGTTACCAGTAGGTTCAGTAGATTCTCAGAAAACAAACGAGACCCAGCATTCATGATATGCACGCTCTTAAGGCTGTGCAATTGGGCAATTAGTTGAAAGGGGTGTGTTCAAAAAAATAGCAGTGTCTACCTTTGACTGTACAAACTCAAAACTATTTTGTACAAAAAAAAAATTTCTGGGATTTAGCAATCCTGTGAATCACTAAACTAATATTTAGTTGTATGACCATAGTTTTTTTTAAAACTGCTTGACATCTGTGTGACATGGAGTCAACCAACTTGTGGCACCTCTCAGCTGTTATTCCACTCCATGATTCTTTAACAATTCATTCACATTTCTTGGTTTTGCTTCAGAAACAGCATTTTTGATATCACCCCACAAGTTCTCAATTGGATTAAGGTCTGGAGATTGGGCTGGCCACTCCATAACATTAATTTTGTTGGTTTGGAACCAAGACTTTGCCCGTTTACTAGTGTGTTTTGGGTCATTGTCTTGTTGAAACAACCATTTCAAGGGCATGTCCTCTTCAGCATAGGGCAACATGACCTCTTCAAGTATTTTAACATATGCAAACTGATCCATGATCCCTGGTATGCGATAAATAGGCCCAACACCATAGTAGGAGAAACATGCCCATATCATGCTCCATGCTTCACTGTCTTCACTGTGTACTGTGGCTTGAATTCAGAGTTTGGGGGTCGTCTCACAAACTGCCTGTGGCCCTTGGACCCAAAAAGAAAAATTTTACTCTCATCAGTCCACAAAATGTTCCTCCATTTCTCTTTAGGCGAGTTGATGTGTTCTTTGGCAAATTGTAACCTCTTCTGCACATGCCTTTTTTTTAACAGAGGGACTTTGCGGGGAATTCTTGAAAATAGATTAGCTTCACACAGACGTCTTCTAACTGTCACAGTACTTACAGGTAACTCCAGACTGTCTTTGATCATCCTGGAGGTGATCATTGGCTGAGCCTTTGCCATTCTGGTTATTCTTCTATCCATTTTGATGGTTGTCTTCCGTTTTCTTCCACATCTCTCTGGTTTTGCTCTCCATTTTAAGGCATTGGAGATCATTTTAGCTGAACAGCCTATCATTTTTTGCACCTCTTTATAGGTTTTCCCCTCTCCAATCAACTTTTTAATCAAAGTACGCTGTTCTTCTGAACAATGTCTTGAACGACCCATTTTCCTCAGCTTTCAAATGCATGTTCAACAAGTGTTGGCTTCATCCTTAAATAGGGGCCACCTGATTCACACCTGTTTCTTCACAAAATTGATGACCTCAGTGATTGAATGCCACACTGCTATTTTTTTGAACACACCCCTTTCAACTAATTCAACTAATTGCCCAATTGCACAGCCTTAAGAGCGTGCATATCATGAATGCTGGGTCTCATTTGTTTTCTGAGAATCTACTGAACCTACTGGTAACTTGTTTGCCACGTAGCAATAAAAAATATACTAAAAACCTTGATTATTCTGGTTAGTCACATTGTACTGCTATTATTTTGAACAAGACTGTATATATATTTTGGGTCAGAGGGAGAGTCAGATCAGATCAACCGCTCCTCGGGGGATTTGTTTCTGCATTGGTGTTGTGTAAAGACAGGGACAGTTTTGACCAAGAGCTCTGTAATATTTCAAATGAGATACTTATTAAAAATAATTCGATTTGAGTTACGTGTCTGATCTCCTCATTAAGAACATGCAGGACGATTAAAGTCCAACACCCTACATGGTCTCTGATTTTAAAACTAGTCAAAACAGACTTGATTTAGTAACATTGAATCCTGCAGTAGATAAAGCTTGTTTTTTTTATATTGCTTCAATGTTGCTATATTGCAGGGGTTCTCAAAGTCAGGACTCCGGTCCGGATCCGGACCCGACGGGAACTTGATCCGGACCCACGTCCACTTCTTAGTAAAAGTGCATTAATTTCTATGTGATTGATTAAATGTGTGCATTTGCTACTTTACAAATGCATATTAAACTTGTAAACCATTCGTTTAGTTTTCTTTTCTTTTTAGATTTAAGAGTATTCCTGGTCCGAAAATAATGGTCCGAAAATAAAACGAGTTATTAAAAAATTTCCTGTGTCACGCTGTAGCCATCACACCCAGATAATAGGGACTTTAGGCAACAGCTGGGAATGGAACGGCTACGGCGACCGGAACTAAGCTGTCAGACCACCGTAGCCAAGAACGTAAAAATCACTAAGCAAACGTAAACAGGACAGCGCAACGCGGTATTAATTCATTTATTAAGATGCAAAAATATGTCATTTAAAAAAGCAAGAGAAGAAGGATTGCTGGCATTAAATGACAATATTTTGTCAGAAGAAGAGTTTTTACTATTGTATGATGTAAATAAGTCTAAAAACCTAGATTTAAGCAATACTGAAAATGTTGAATACTTAAAAATCTTTAAAATTAGCTAAAATTTAAAACATTCGAACACATATTATATAAAATACTGGTAAAATCATAAACTGATGCAATTACAATGTCATATGCCATAAAACATAATATTTATGTACATAATCTCTCACGTTGTAGCGACTACGGCAAATCAGCTGTTCTCCCGTAGTAGACGGTTACAGTAGAACGTCGCAAAGTAGCAGTTAAATTCGCGCATGCGCAATACAACGCCAGAATGCCGTTGCCGTTCCACCAGAGGCTGTTGCTTAAAGTTCCTAATTATGCACAGCTACTTCATGTACTACGGCTTTTGATCAGTAAGTCCTTATCAATCTGAAATCACTGTTGATTTGATTCGTTTAAAACATGCATTTGAAAAAGCAACACTCGTCAAACATAATCTTTATACATATTCTTTATTATCAACTAAATACCTGAAAAGGTTTGAAGAACAGCAATATAAATATAACCGTAAGACATTTCCTGGAGCTGCGTGTGTCTAGTTCTTCGTCTGCAGCGCATATTAAGTTTCTGCCCGAGAGCGCCCCCTGGCTTTTGGATGTAGCGGTATTTCACCGTAATTCATTAAGAAGCATAGCAAACATCATCAGCCAATTTATAGGTGCACCCCTAATTTTGGTCAGTGTCTCTGCCTACCAACCACACTTTTTTGCCATGGTTTATGCATCTGATGGAAAACAAACAGTGCCATTTCTCTCATGAGGTTGCTCTGTATCTTGCACCTGGTTACTTTTAGAAAATTTCTTGTGTTTATGTTTAAAAAATGTTTTTACTTTAAATGCAAAATACACTTGTTATGTTTTTCCCAAACCATTTGTGTTGATTTGTTATATAAACAAATGATTTACATAAAGTTATTACTATGCTTGACAATTTTTGTAATAACCATTTTTTCCGGACCTATGAAAATGATGAGAATTCAGATTTGGACCTTTGAATGTAAACTTTGAGAACCCCTGCTATATTGTTAATTAAACTATTGAAATGATGTTCAATAAACATTGATTTTATATCCATCTTGATTGATTTTCCATTATTGAAATAACATTATTCCAGGGTGCAAACCTGATGAAAAATCAATGAAAAATGTCAATGTTGTTTCAATGATAATTTGGTTAATGGCATCAACATCAATTCAATGTTGATTCACTGTTGGTCTGTTACCTTAAAGCTCCACTGTGTAAGATCTACTCCCATCTAGCGGTGAAAGTCTATATGACAAGCAACTGAATAATACTTTCTAGCCCCCTCCATTCGGAACGCGTTTTAACTCGTACGGTGGCCCGGCCGTGTCATGCCAAGGTTAACATGGCTTCCAGTAGCTACAAAGCAAAAGCAATGAGAAAAAAATGAACAATTTGCAATGTCCTTTGCCTGTGATCCATCAAAGCACACAGATTTATGTTTAACATGAAAAAAATCTGGATTGTCATGATATGTCCGCTTAAAATCACATACAAAAAGCAACCATGACGGGTTTAAATGGACGCAAATTAATATTATGTCAAAGTACAATGCTTATGTTTTAAGTAAACGTTACATGTCCGTGTATATGTAAGAGCTTTCTCTCATATTGGTGAAAAAAGATCGCGCAACTTTCACACGCTTGTAAAATGAAACGAAATACACGCAGATCAGACGCTTTTATCAGAGTATTATGTCAGACATTATGTCAGAGTACAATGCTTATGTTTTAAGTAAACGTTACATGTCCGTGTATATGTAAGAGCTTTCTCTCATATTGGTGAAAAAAGATTGCGCAACTTTCACACGCTTGTAAAATGAAACGAAAGACGCGCAGATCAGACGCTTTTATCAATGAAAGGCTAAAAATAGGGCTGTCACCGTGTGTTTGTGCTAGAGGTCAGAAAAGATGAAAAACATTTATCTCAGTACCTCAGATTACATAAATGGGCGGAGAGACGGCGTGTGTCTGTTTGAACACATTAAACCACATGCATGTTTACACTAACAAGTGTTATGCATAATCATGCTAAAGTTAGCCAAGGAACTATAAAACTTCAAGTTTACAACATGGACTGTATAGATGTAAACGAATATGCTGAATTACCTGTGGAGAATATAGAAAGTGCAACTTCAGTGTCCCTTGAGCCCCCTCTTGGAAAACTAACTCCAATAGTGACTTTGGTCTTGATGTTTTTCCTGTCACGTTGTCGTTTAAAATCCCCGTTTCGCATCCTTGGCGATTTGTTTTAATGTCCTCGAGAATATGTCTTCAACAGGCTTTCAAATCAAAGCATTAGATCGCAGGTTCATCACGGTGTGCGGTTGTTGTAAAATCCGAAGGATTCAGCTACGCAGGTCACGGCTGGATACGTCATCAAGCCTGGTTTATTTAAATCAACTGAGCATTATATTCGCAAGTCATACACATATTACATCAATTTACAATTAACTAAGAATAATTGTCAGCTTTATAATTGTTAATATTCTGAAATAAGACTGTCTTGATGACGTATAGCGCCTACACATGCAACCTCCGGAGGCTTCAGCTATCGGCCAGCGTGAGTGTAGAGTGAAAGCGCGAAAGGCGGAGCTTGAATTTCAGGAATGTCCCTCGTCGGCGAATGTATTTCAAAGATGGAGGCATAACATGGATTCAGCCAGAGAGCGCTTCGACGGTATGCATTTTAAATAGCAGATTCTACACTTACGAGAATACTTTCATTAGTGGGTGGGAAGTAATTACACATGAATGAGCACATACTTTTGAAAGAAAACATGGGTTTTTGTTAAGAATTAACTCAATAAAGTACACAGAAGAGCTTTAAGTGATTGAATTTATGTTGAAGAAAGATTGTTTTTTTAACCATTTTGTTTGATTTTGCATAATTGAAATAACATTATTCCAGGGTGCAAACCTGATGAAAAATCTATGTAAAATTTCAATGTTGATTCAATGATAATTTGGTTGATGGATTAACATCATTTCAATGTTGATTCACTGTCTGTCTGCTATCTGGGTAACACTGAGGTGCTGACTGAACGTCAGATAACGCCATTGCGCGAGCAGCAGTTCAACTCCCCAACAAAGTGTACGGCCATATGATTTCCGCAATGCGGAAAACATGGACAGAATCGCGAAATGCATACAAATGGAATTAACTGCACAACACGGAATGTCATGGAAGTTGGCAGATTTTGGATTCAGTCATTTTTAAAACCCATTAGAACTCATTAACCGGCAAATAAAAGGACAGAAATGCACTAAACATTTCCCTTTTGTGTAATGTTGGACTTAAAGAAAGGTGTATATACGTCCGTTTCTCATCATGCATCGCAAACAATGACAAGCGCCTCATCAGACTATAAGCAGGTTTCATTAAAGCCCGGAACACAGCAGACAAAAGAGGTACAGTATACTTTCCTGCATGCGCACATCCGCACCGCTTTGAAAGTATATTTAAAGGCACGAGGGTTCATGAAGCGCGCACACAGAGAGCAGTCAGCATACGCGTGATCACTAAACTTAAGTTTTCTTTCTTGTCTAATTGAACATACACAGCTGGATGTTTATCAGTACATTAAAGCAGAGCAGTTTTAAAGCTGTCTTGTGTCTTAAAGTGACAGACAGTAACCTGGTGCTTTCTGTGTCAAAAATGTTTATTACACACCAAAAATTAAAATCACTCCTTACTCTTTACTGAACAAGCTTCTGCAGCTCCACATTTAAAATCGTACAGTGAGGACTGTGCAGTGTTTTATTTGTATTTTTTTGCTTATGTTAAATCATAGATTCTAATAACTAATATATTTACATTTATTACAGATGCCTGAAAAGTAAAACAAGAAGAGTATAGTCTTATGATTAAAAGAAAAAACTAAACATTTGCTTGTCAGAAGCATTGTTGTAGTGACAGCCAAAATACAGTGGCCTATATGTTATTTTAAATAAAACTTCAGAATTTTTATGTTAAACTGTATTTTTTTAATGTTCTTAGATTAAAAAAAAGTGTGTCTGCAGAAGAGCAAAGTCCTGCAGACACCTTGGTACAATGTTTAAGAGGTCTTAAATAAACAGTAGCACAGCATCTTTCTTTGGTGCTATTAAAACCACCACAACAAACCTGGATGTAGCTTTTTTATTATATACTAATGAATCGCACTTTAAATCACGATTCGCAATTTTGATCAGAAAAAAAAATTCGCAATTAGATTTTTTCTCCAAATCGTGCAGCCCTAACGTGTCCTATTCCTTCTAGTCTTTTTATAGCCTTCTGTTTTGTCCTTCGTCACGCACTCATTGTTTTCCGGTTGGTTACTGTCTCGCTCCCAGTCCAGGTTGAGCCTGCCCGCTGTTGTTTGTCTCACCCTCTCTGCTCTCGCCTCAGGTTCAATCGCCGACATCCGGACTCTTGCCTCCGTCCAGGATTCTCAATCCTGTGTTTTTGATCGGTGGATTGCTATCAGTGTGTCTTGTTTCCTGAGTTCCAGTCCAGTTGGTTGCTTTGCCTTCAAGCGTACACCAGCTGTCTTCGGCTCCTCTAGTGCTTCGTCATCGGATGTGGGTGGATCTCTTCTCTACTGTTTGACTTCTTCGGCAGTGCAGTGTGTGCTTTTCCCCAGTGGATTGTGGACTTTGTTTTGGAACTATAGCACTACCCTATCTCTCTGGTGTTTGTTGGGTGCTTTGTCTTCAAGCGTACCCCTTCAGACTTTGTGTATCTCTCTAATAAATATTTACGTATCTCGCATTGAGACTCCGACTCCTGAACTTTCTTGACAAATGAGCGCGTCAGAAATGGAGTCTGCGAGCGTGGAAGGTTTGGACCCTGTGCAGAATGCACTTAACCAGCAGGGAGCAGTCATCGATCGCCATTCCTCTCTACTGAATGCAGCCTCCAGAGATTTCCGCCTTCTCTCCGATCGGCTTACGGAGCTAACCAACCGCTTAGATCAGATGAGCCCACCGGTCGGAGTCTCTCACCTACCTGTTCCCGGTGTTACATCACCCAGCACGGATCGCGAGCCACACGCGGCCACACCGCCCACCTACGACGATGACCCTAACACCTGCCTGGCCTTCGTTCAGCAGTGTTCCCTGGTCTTCGCTCTCCAGCCCCGGAGGTTTGCAGCGTCTGTTTCCAGAGTGGACGGCTTCGTTCGAGGCCCTCAAGGACAAGATGCTGAGACTTTTCGATCAATCTCTACAAGGCGACATGGCAGCAGCTGAATAAGTGCAATTATTACAACGAGATTCTTCCGTCACATACAATGCTATCACATTTAAAACCTTGGCTGTCACGTGTGGATGGAATGATGCTGCTCTCCGAGCTCAGTTCCTTGAGGGTCTCAACCCGCACATCCAGGATGAAGTCGCTGCACGGGACCCCCCTACGTCATTGGAAGCTGCTATTGACCTGGCATTACAGATTGAGACTCGTCAGCGAGACCTTCGCCAGTCATTTCGCCATTTTACTATGTGACCTGAGTCTTCTGTTTCACCTGTTTTACCGTCTGAACCCGAAGAACTCATGCAATTGGGTATGCTCCGCCTCACCGGCAGTGAACGACAACGTCACTTGAATAATGGATTATGCCTCTACTGCGGTAAGGCGGGGCATTTAGTCGCTGCGTGTCCATTAAAAGTGGGTGCCGCCGATAAACCCGGGAGTATCGGTGGGCGTTTCCTCCTTTGAGTCTCCCGTAAGCCGCACCTTATTGCATGTTATTTTAAAATATAACCACTCTGATTTTAACTCACAGCCATTGCTGGATTCTGGTGCGGAGGCAAGTTTCTTGGATGCCAGGTTGGCTGAATCTTGGGGTATTCATATGCTATCCCTTTAACCTCTTCTCTCTCTGCCTGGACGTTAAAGGGTCAGCATATGGCAGTAATCACCCATCGCACCCCCCCTGTAGGTTTGTATGTTTCTGCCAATCATCATGAGGACATTGAATTATATCTGTTAAAGTCATGTCTTTCACCCATAATTTTTGGGCATGACTGGTTAACTAAACATAACCCTTACGTTGATTGGCAGTACAACATCGTCTTGGAAGTCTTCGTGTCATGTTTCGTGTCTTGGTCCTGCTCCTTCTGCTTCTGTCTGTTCTACTTTTCAGATTCCTGCTGCCGATCTCTCGGGGGTCCCAGCGGAGTATTTCGGTCTGCACCAGGTGTTCAGTAAGGCTCGGGCCACCTCTTTACCTCCTCACTGGTCGTATGATTGTTCTATCGATCTTCTCCCAGGTACTTTTCCGCCTAAGGGTCATGTTTTTTTTCTTTCTAAACCTGAAAGAGAGGCAATGGATAAGTACATTAATGAAACGCTTAATGCCGGTGTAATTCGCCGCTCCTCGTCTCCAGCTGGTGCTGGATTTTTCTTTGTCAAAAAGAAAGACGGTTCTCTTCGTCCGTGCATTGATTATAGAGGGCTTAATGACATTACCCATGTAATGGAATAAAAGCGTCCCAGATGGAATATCTTCACTTTAGAGTGTTGTAGAGACATGGCGGTGGGCTCATTTTACTCAGTCATCCAATCAGTCTCTTAGGATCGCCTCAGAGCCACGCCCCTAGCAACAATTTTGGGTACCCTAGCAACATCTCCCATAGACTACCATTATAAAAAGCCCAGATGGAAATCTTTGCACCACGGTGTCATAGAGAAATGGGGGTGGGCTCATTATACTCAGGCATCCAATCAGTCTCTTAGGATTCTTATTAAGGTATTAAGCCACGCCCCTAGCAACCAAATATGAGCATCCTAGCAACTTAATAAACAAAGCCTTAGGGCCAGATTTACTAAGCGCTTGCGCCAGCGTAAACCATCATTTTGGCGGTAAATAGCGATGTCGGAATTTACTAAAGACGCGCAGTGGATCATTAGCGCTGAAAAGGTGTGGTCTAGTTCTTTTTGCGACTGACCTGATTGCATATGCATTTCTAGGAGTTTCCCTTTCAGACGCAAACATTTTGGGAGGAGACTATTTAAATGATTCACGCAACGCGATTTACTAATGTTTGCGCATGTGTTATGTATGGCATTTGCGTGACTATTTAACGCCGAAAAAAAGCATGTCTTAAATCATTTTGCGCTCGAAATGGCTGCAATTGTTGTTGCTAGGAGGAGACATCGCAGAAATCAGAGACTGCATGGTAGAAGGGAGAGGATTTCCAGGATCATTTTACCAGATAAGTTCACGCGTCTCTCTGCCTTTATTTATCGGCCTGTATATCACATGCACCTGCAGGAGCATCATCTCTGCTTATTTGCAACCATGCGCTAATTTGCGCTGCTCTTAGTAGATTGGTTGGTCATTATGGAAATCAGCTGTTGCGCCTGTGTTATTTAATTAGCGCTTTTTTAGTAAATAACCCGCAGATATCACCACTCCCATCAGCGCATTTTTGGAATTGCGCTCATGCGCTAATTTGCCCTGTTTAGTAAATCTGGCCCTTATATCTCTAGATCCGAATGTCATAGAGACATGGGGGTTTGGTCTTTGGGTCATTTTAGCTTCATGCTTAGTCATACTAGCTTCATGCTAGCTTTATGCTAATTTCATAATAAATCTTGCTAACTAAATGCTAAATCATGTTAGCTTCATGTTAAATCTTGTTAGCCTCAAGCTAAATCATGCTAGCTTCATGTTAGCATTATGTTAATCATGTTACCATCATGCTAGCTTCATGCCAATCATGCTATAATCATGCTAATCATGGTAGCTTCATGCTAGCTTCATGCTAATCATGTTAGCTTCATGTTAATCATGCTAATCATGTTGAGCTTCATGCTAATCATGCTATCTTCATGCTAGCTTCATGCTAATCATGTTAGCATCATGCTAGCTTCATGCTAATCATGTTATCTTCATGCTAGCTTCATGTTAATCATGCTAGCATCATGGTAGCTTCATGCTAATCATTCTAGCATCATGCTAATCATGTGAACTTCATGCTAATCTTGTAAGCTTCATGCTAATCATGTTAACTTCATGCTAGCTTCATGTTTATCCTGTTAATCATGTTAATCATGCTAATCATGTTAGCTTCATGCTAGCTTCATGTTAATCATGCTAACATCATGGTAGCTTCATGCTAATCATGCTAGCATCATGCTAGTTTCATGCTAATCATGTTATCTTCATGCTAGCTTCATGTTAATCATGTTAGCATCATGGTAGCTTCATGCTAATCATGCTAGCATCATGCTAGTTTCATGCTAATCATGCTACATCATGCTAATCATGCTAGCTTCATACTTAAACATACAGCCAGATGTGGGTGATTGGATTGGATGATCAATACCTTCCTCATCTTTGTAAGGAATGAGACAGAGAGGAATCTGATGCAATAAATATTTTTTATTTATAATAAACAGTGAGAGGAGCATAAAGTCAATAATCCACTGGAAACTTCACGATCACATAAAGTCAATAATCCACTGGAAACTTCACGATCACTGTCCAATCAAGAACTCTGCTTACGACACATAATCCACCCCAAGGTCTTTCGGAAACATGAAGTTCAATACATAATGCACAAAGGTGCTTTATCAGGATCTCTTCTTTCAATACACAACCAGGGAGGGTATCAGGAACTTGGTTTTCAATACACAATCCACAAAGGGTTTTTCAGGAACTGGAGTTTCAATACGCAATCCACGATGGGTGATGAACACCATACGACCAAACGGATCTTGTCTGAAAACGAGACACACCGATGAGAAATGTACATGAGACATTTAATGTTTGCGGATCTGTACTGTACCGAGTTCAAAAGTGTCAGTCCCAGTCTAAAGGTGAGACTCGCTGACAGAGGATAATCCGATATGTCCAAACGGGTAATATCCACAGAGAGAGGAAAACAGAGATCCAGAACTTCCAGGAGAGAGAGCAGGAACCGAGCGAGAGCATAAACCTCAACCGAGTCCTAGAGGCAAACACAGTGTGTACATAAACTAATAACAGTATCAAAGACCAACATGAGTCAGACACGACATTGCAGCGATCTCCCGGAAGAACAAAACGAACGCGCACAGAACACAGCACACCTGAACCTAATATAGAGAAAGACAAACACGCAACAGCTGTAGAAAACAATCAGGGATAACGAGAAAGGAGGAGACAAAGAGTGCACAGATGAGAAACAAAAGGTAAACAAACTATCACGATTGACCGGTCGTCTCCAATAGTCTGGATCGTTAACTTACTTTACGCTGTGAATTTAGATTGACATTAGCACCTGGCCCCAACATAATACTTTGATCAGAAGATCTGCTCTTCTTTTGAGTCCTCTCTGTCTGCATTTATTGGTGACAATCTAATTAAAATGCAATCTTTACAAATGCAAACTTCCAAACAAAAGGCCAGAGAAACATTAGACCTAAAGACTTCAAGTGACCATTTGTTTGAGACAAATAGCTGGATAACACACAGAAGAGACCATTCTTTAGTTTAAAGATCACAGCTAAGAGATCACAATAAGCGGTTTAAATTGTATATATTATATATCCTTGTATTGCATGTTTGTATCTGGTATGAACCACTTTCTTGTAACAGGGATGCTTTGTTCATCTTCGCATGTCTCATAATTCACATTTATGAGATTACTATTTGATGTGTATTTCGAACCATACCTTGTTTACACTCTTAATAATCCCCTTTTCCTTTCCTGATAAATGATGTGCATCATCTTACCATAACTCATATCAAACTTGTTCAATATTAATCCAAATTATTATTTAACAAAATCTTTAGCATAGTCCATCTATGCAAATGAGTTTGGTGAAACAAAGACAAAGTTTCCCTACTCTATCAACACCCTTTCTGATTGGTCATCTGAACTTCAAGGGGTTGGTCTAAGCTCAGGTTAAGAGGCCTGCACCTTAGCTCACAGTTGGCCTACAGTTCTCAACTTCCAGCTGTGGGACCCCTATCCCTCTAGTTTCGGGAACCCTGCCACTTGGACTTAAACTCCAACTCCTACGGACACCTCCAAGGACTCCATCATGTGACCACAAACTCAGGAACTCTCTTCCTCGCATACGCGCCCATACAGCTGGACGTACACACGTGCCTCACAAAAGCCAACGCAAGTATCGCTTGTTCATTCGCTGTAAAAAGTTATTGCCCCTTTTAATTAAGGTGATTCTTAGAGTTCTGATGATTTGTGTAGAAGTTAAGTCTATAGTGATATTGCCCTTCTTTTACTCTCTCTCTCTCCCTCTTAATTTTCCATTCTTTCTCTTTCATATATGTTTCTTGTTTGTTGTTTGTATGTATAGTTAGTCTTGTGTGTTGTTGTAGTGGAACGTAGTTTAATAAACTGGTTTTGCATTTCACAATTGAATTGTTTCTGTGTTCAATGCTCATGAAATAAATGTCACTTAATCTGCTTTTAAGATCTTAAAGCTACATGCTTAAAAATACTTTATAGCAGTAAGAATGTTATTTTCTAAAGGCCACGGAATTTACTTCTTAATGTACAATTATGAGTATTTGCTGGACAAATACATTAATTAATTGTTATTATTATTCTGCTAAATCAGTTAAAATCTTAATAATTTGTATAATTAATTACAGTTAATTTTACTTATTATTCCATTTGAGCTAAATCAGGGAATTTCCCCAAATTCTCTTAAATTCCCGTAGTGTTTCGGTTGTTGTTCGGAGGTTTATAGTGTTTTAAATAACACCGTTCTCCTCCTCCTGCTGAATTCGCTACAAAACAGAAACTGCAGCTGATCACACCGAAGTCCTAACAATCTTCCTGCAGCAGCACAGCACCTGCTCCAACTGCACTTGCATCAACCTCTAGTTTGAAAGTTACAGAAAAATTAGGAGCAGACAACACAGGTGATCTCATTTTGGTGCTGTCTTTTTAAATGCACGTCATACCCTGCCCCCTATCCAGGTTGCAGAGGTGACACTAGGTTAAACTCCACCCCGTTCGGCCATTTTTGTAGTTTTATAGCAGAGATACTATTATCTAGCTGCACAGAAACGTTTTATTCACTCGTTATTCACAAAATGTCAACAACGGAAGACTTGTCCATCCAGCTGTACATGTTCGAGCCAGAGTCGGAAACGGAACGAGATGAAAATGAAGACGACGAACCTGCAGAACAACGTCTTCATATGGAGGTATCGCAATGGTGTGTTAATGCCGTTTGCAGCCTCTGGAGGTCGCATTTCTAGGCTTCATACTTCATCAAGACGGTCTTATTTCAGAATATTAACAATTATAAAGTTGACTATTATTCTAAGTTAATCGTAAGTTGTTGTAATGTGCTCATGACTTGCAAATGTAATGCTCAGTTAAAGGTGCTCTAAGCGAATTGACGCATTTTAAACCATAAAACATTTTTTGTTACATACAGCAAACATCTCCTCACTATCTGCTTACTGCCTGTCCGCTGATCAAACTGTAAAAAAACGTGATCTCTGTAGACAGCCCAGGCTTCACAAACGGCAATAACAACACAGTGGCCAAACCTACAAACAGAAACCATAACATAGTGTTCCAGCCAATAAACAACAAGAAGGATTTGGGGGTGGGGGTTGGGCGCGTTCATGAAAGCACGGAAGGGAGGGGGAGGAGTTAGCTACGCTCCGTCTGTTTGAAAACAATTCAAATGTCAACAAAAACTAACGTCTTGCAGATTCGCTTAGAACGCCTTTAACTGAATTAAACCAGACTTGATGACCAAAAAGCGATCTCCGCAGGCAGCCTTCGGATTGAGAAACGGCACTGCTAAACCATGACCACCGTGTACTTTACTTTTTTAAGTTATTTACAGCTTACCGAAGTGCTCTGCTCGTCGTCTCCGAAGATAGAAGTAATTGACCCCTCAATCAGACAAAGTCTATCAGCAAATCCTTCTTTATACTGGCGGAGATTGGTGAATTAGTTATCCTTGAAGTGCTTCGGGCACACAAAAATGACTTTACCCACAGATATGGGTACATTTCTTACTCTCTCGTAATTTCTGCATCCTTGAGCTTGGACTACAATATCGCAGCGAGAAATAAAAAATGGCGGATTGCTCGAAGTGTTGGGCTGGGAGTCGATGTCCTTATTTGGCAGTTCTGCTGCAAATACTGTGACGTAATTGTTCAAAAAACGTAATAGATAATAGAAAAATCAGAACAGATTGGAAAATATGACCAAAAAAATAATATAAAGATATCAACAAAGCACCTGAAGAGACTAATTTCAACTTTTATGTACTTATAAACACTACAAATATACAACAAAATGCATTTAAGAGCTAAGAAAGTAGATTTAGCATTAATATGTCTCCTTTAAGAAAAGGGATCCCGGACTAGCCCTCAAATATGTTACGCCCCCTGGTGGTTAGGAGGTATGTAACGGGCGTACATAGTAATTTAAAAAACATAACTTAAGTTAGGCTTCTGGGAAATAATGTGGAGAATAAGACATGGACATCAAAATGCTCAAAAAGTGGTTTGTTTATTTACAGTGTAACCAACACCGGTATTTACAGTTATATACAAGAAGAATAGTAGAATTTGTAAGAGCCACAGAGTCAAAGAAATGAGCGGCGCCAAAGGAATGAAAGTAACAAAACAAAAACAAGTACTAACTAATTCCCCGCCCAGCTAAACTAACTAAAAACAAAAACAGAAACTTAACATCTTCAGCGTTCAACACGCCATAACTAAAGCTACACTAACTGAAAAACAAAACATACAGAGGTGTACTCGCTCCTTCCGTCGTGGGTTAAACAACACTCAAGACTGTGTGTTTGCAAGGTGTAGGTTACGTAACATACTTCCCTTCTTTGGTAAAGTTTAAGCCATGTTAAATGGTCTCTCTGTTAACAAAAGCATCCAAACGAACCACCACTAAACAGCAGCAGTAGCAGAGCAGAGCACACACACAAACAAACAACAAACTGGCCAAGCCAGCAGATAGCTAAGCTCCTCCCTGGTGCACAAACTCTTTTATAAGGGACCGCTAATAACTGGGAGTGTCCAGTTATTGGGCACACAACGTTACCAATCATTGTACCTAGAGACAGCGGAGACAGAAACAATAGAAAGAAAGAACAGAAAACCTCACAACAAACGATAACATGAGAAAAAACATTACAAGCATGTAACATATGGGTTACTCAAAGTGTTAATTAATGCATTAACTAACAAACATGTTTAATAAATGTGTAGTTAAAGTTGCTGTAATTCATGCATGAATCCATATTACTCATGACATAATTATGGTTAGTTATTGATAAGTACATAGCTTAACTCATCATTAGTTCATATTAAAGTGATTATTAATTTATGTATAAGTACATGATTATTCATGTACTTTTATTGTAAAGTGTTACCCCAAGGAAATGAATACAACCTGAATAACACATTTATACATTATTGCTGCCATTCTCGTCACAGTAAGTATTTAAAAAGAGCCTTGAACCCCTTAGTTAACACAGATAGGAGGGAAAAGGATAGGCATTAGACAATTGGAAACATAGGAAATAAGCAGTTTTCCAATATTACTGACCCAGCATTTGGAAATACCAGGTACAAGAAATGAAAAAACAAATGCTTTTTTAGGCTAGAAATCCTTTCATCCCCTTAAATTCAAACGATCAGATTAAGAGAGAGGTTTAAGGAGATTTGGACAAAAAAAATCTACAGTGCAGTGGAAGAAGGAGTGGAAATGGTGGGGGTAGGGGGATGCAGAACAGTTTGCGATTCAGTAGCCTCTGGCAATTCATCATAGAAATTGAGTTTCTAATGCAGCATCTTGTGAATTCTTTTTGCTCTGTCAACGTTTTAATACATTACATTGAGAAATTGTAAATCATGTTATAAAAAGGCCACTAAAAGCTGGTAGTAACTGCCCCCCCCCCCCCCCCCGTAACTAACTCTTTCATTTCTTAGCTTTGCTCTCTCTTTGATTGCTCTTTATATCTCACACACATGTGTGTGCTTTCTATAAAGAACTGGATCTGTTGAGGAAAAAATAAGAAAACCTTACAAGA